>NC_050511.2:41947227-42162227 GCF_012460135.2 Molothrus ater | reverse complement strand
TGTTTACTGTTCTGTGTCTCTTATGTTTACTAAAATAACTGTATGTGAGCCCTTCTCTCTTCAGCTGTGTATCAGTAGTTTTTGCAATACATATAGACTAGCACTTACATGATAAGTGAATAATTAGTGACTTACATCACTAATTCATTGACGATGTTTCATTAGCTCTAGAGTGCCACCCCAGCTCTGTGGAAATAGTTTTGATTGGATTCTCAGAAACTTAATTTTCCTTGTATTTAATTTACATGAACAGCCATTTCTATGGAGTCCCTATTTCTGGCTTCATCTAGACAGGCAGATCTTTGTAGAGTGTAACATGGAATAGAATAGTTGCTTTAATCTCCTTCTTTATGTTTTCATTTGTATAATTATACATATGAATGAAAATAAGTCTTCATGAAGATTTGATTTCCTAATGTGTATTTTTGCATTAAGATGGTTTATAGTTCAATGTAAGTTTATGTTGAACTGGACAACAGTGAGTGAACCTGAACCATCTAAAGACAAACTTTACTATGACTCCATTAGACTGCTTGGTTAAGGAAGAATGTGAGCCATGAGTTTTTCATACCTAGGATCCCACAAAACTGTGCAAAAATCTATAGACTGTTCTGCCATTTCTCCCCCAAGCAGCTGTCTGCTGGGATGAAAGATCTTTAAAAGATTTGGTTTCATGAGCATATTTTCAATTTTATTTTACTTCTAAAGCAGTTGTCTTCCAGAAGAATGAAGACATTCATTTGTCTCTCAGGTAGTGGCATTATAAATTGCATAAGGAGCAGTGCTGTTCTGGAAGCAATCTCTACCTTTTCTATAAGATGGATAATTAAACTTTATTAATTAAGGTAGCATTTTTACCTCTTTGAAAAAGGTAATAATGAGTTTGTAAGAGTAAGTTTGTAAATTTGTAAGTTTCTTTCTCTGTAAGCAGCCATATTCTCTTGTGAAAATGAAGTGTTTTTTTTTTAACCTGAATAATAGACTTTAAAAAATAAAAGGTCAGACCTAAATGATCATAGTTTACCTTCAAAAAATTTGAACTGAAAAACATTTCACTTGCCAGATATGCATTTTTGTGTTACTTCTGCACCCATTAGTGTTCAGCATCTCAAACGGAACAGGGAGTCTCATTTCACTGACACAGTCATAGCTGTTGGTGGTATCTTGTTTTGTAGAGTCAGTAACACCTTCTGAAACTCCTGTTGCCACAGCCAACAAAATAATGTGAGCTATTTAGTTTTAAAATTATAGGAGAAACTGAGATAGTCTTGTTTATGAGAAAAATAGGGTAGAAGGAAGTGTGAGGTGTGCTGGGAGCAGAGAAGTTTTAGTGAAAGCAGGATTTTCTGTACAGCGTGTCCATGCACACGTGGCACCAGACGTGACTGTGCATTTGCCATTAATATGGTGTTTAATGGAGAACTTGCAAAAGTCTGTGAAGAGAAAATGAAAGATCAAAATGCTAAAACAAAAGCGGTATGTCAGACTACTTGGTTTGGATTCAAGTAGTCAAGTAACTAGCTTGCTTATATTTTTATCCAAGGAAATATAAAATTTGAGCTCTTACTGAATTTACATACCCTGGAATACCCATACCCTACTGTATTTAAGTAACTTTGACTAATTTCTCTGGTTCATTCAAAATGATTGCTTGTTAAAAGGAGGGAACAGATAACACAGCATAAATGGCAAAAACCTAACAGCATTTTATGAACAAGTAGTGTCATGAACAACTTATTACCAATCGGAAGTGTAAAGAGACATATAAAAGTCTGTTTCTAAAACAGAAAGTATAGAAAAAACTAATATTGAAACTAAAATTTCGTAACTGGATGGAAACCAACAGCTATTCTAAAGTGACTGAATCTCACATCATATCTTGATAAAATGGGTTTATTAAAAGATAGGAAAATGTACATGAACAGTTGAATAATTGACTTATGGAATCATTGTGACTTATGTTTTTAGTATATGTTTAGAGAAAATTAGTATTTTTCTAGTTTATATCAGTGAATAGAAAGTTAAAATATTTTATCTACTAGGTTTCTATTAGTAATTATTCTATATGCCATCCTTTACTCAAGCAGGTAGCAAGCTTTTAAAGTGCTTTTGTGAAGGATGGACTTCCAGGCTTCAGAACACACTGACATTTTTGTAGACATAAGAGAAAGGATTTGGTCTGAAGGAAGAAATTGAAATAGTGAAATAGTGGAGAGTTTTCTTTTTATTGGGACCAGAAAGCTGAAACCTCATCCAGACACTGATGCTGTAGAAAGAACTTACCATAACTGTGTATAGGGTTTTTTGGGTTTGTTCATGGTAATTTTTTTTGGGGGGGGGGAGTTTACTTGGTTTAGTTTTTGGGGGTTTTTTGTTTGTTTGTTTTTTTGGGGGGGGTTTGTTTGTTTGTTTGTTTGGGGTTTTTTTGTTTGTTTTTTTTTTTAGTTGGGTTTGGTTTGGGGTTTTTTTCTCCATTTTATTTTACAGGAGAAACTGCACATCTTTAATGGAAGAGGTGGAACAGTTCATTTTCTCAAAGTGAATTTTAAGATACTGCTGACCACAGGAGAACCAAACACTGCCAGGGCATTTTGTCTGCAGTTACTTTTTTTCCCCTCATCCTTTATCCTTTTTTATATGATTGTAGAATGCAAAGGCTGATGCTGGCTATAAGGTTATACTACAAAAAGTGTAATGCTCATCTTCAGGTCTTATAAAATGGCAGGATTCTGTTGCAGTGAAACTACAGTGAGGGTATTATTAAATAATTTAAACTGTCTTAGACTTGACTGATGAGGTTTCTGTGTCTTGAAGATATCTTAGTTTAGAAAGTCGGTGTTCAGGCGAATTGGCCTTCCCTTGAAACATTATAGTTACTGTAAATACCAACATTCCTCTTGCTTCTTGTCAAAATACAGGAAAGTATTTAGTCTTGCACTTTTGCATGTCTTTGCAATTGCTTCTTGTTGTATTTCAAGATATCTGTTGGTTTTGGTTTCTTTTGTTTTTCCCTTTTTATTTAGTTAAATGATGGCTGAATGATATTTGGATTGCTTGACTATAGTTTATAGCCATTCACTTTTTTTTTCCCCTCCAAGGGCAAATCAGAAAGGTGGGATATTTTAGACCACTAGTAGGCTAGGGATTCTTTCTGAAGGCAAACCAGTTAAAATTAAAGAAAGTTTAAAAATTTTGCTTTGTGAGTCTAATTTGTAGTAGCTTGATAGATATTTTAATGGATGTGTATATTTTTATGTATGTAGAAGTCTATATAAATGAAGTGTAGTCCTCTCTGAAGTTTAAAAATTTTCATTTGCCTAAATGTTTTTTTTTCTGTCTTTGTTTCATTGTGTATTGTCCTATCCTATTGATAGAACCTGATTTTGCTTTTTATTTCACTGGATCGAGTGTCCTTGGAAATTTTGCTCATAAATCTGCTTTAGTTTACAACAGTTTGCTTATCTTCAGGTAGATCTTGGTATTTTTACTGAGAGAAGGCCTTTTGAGAGTGCTGGAGGAGTTGAATACACAGCCCAGCAAATGCTCATTTGTGCAGTTTTGCTTGAGAGACTGGATGACAGTGTGGTCATCCTGAAGAGACTGATGTTCAGTTGTGAGATGGATAACAGGGCAAGGAATGACAGAAAATGAAAAGAATTGAACATTAGTTAGGCTAGACACTGAATAGGAAAATGAAGTGGAAATACACACCATTTGGGGAAAATTAGGGTTGGAAGGGACCTCAATTCCTCGTGGGATCCAGGCCTCAAAGCAGGGCTAACATTTCTGTGGCTACTCTGCCTTTTAAGTTACCTCACGAAAGAAAAACGATATCACTAAGGCATTTTTCATTTCTTTTGGCAGTCATGTTTTACACTGTCTTTCACATCTCCTTTTTTCTGACTCTGCAAGAATTGTGTCTTGAATTAAAAGAAGTATGAGTCAGATTTCAACCTGTAATGCTTGACTGCATGAGGACTGATTTGACAGCCTGAGGTTGCCATCAGCATTTTATTTTTACTCTGTGCATAATAGGAACGATACTCTGAGTCAGTGGGGAGTGGAGATCTTATTTAGTGCTTTGAAGATGAGGTTATATAGCTGTAATTGCTGACAATACCCAACCCAAGCCCTTTCCCTTTAGTAGGCAAGGCATCATTTTGTGATTTTTTTTATTTGCATTGTATACTTTATATTTGAAAAGGTATTGTTTAAAAGTGTTGTCTAGCCTCAAGAACTCTTGTTATGTTTAATCAACTGCATTTTCTGATTGCCCTTGACCAGTAGAATCTGAGCTGTCATTATATTTTCCTAATATAATTTAGGTAGATGCCCTAGCTCCTAGCTCCTGTGTGTCTCTGACAAATTTGAAAATGATTCCAGGTTTATTATTCTACTCTTCAGCCTTTCAGAAGAGTTTTCTTCTCCCCTTTTTCTGTGATCAACAGACAGTCTGTAAAGTTGTGCAGTTCAGAGTGTAAGAGCAGAAGGGAATAATGACTTCTTTGCATTTCATTAAATGTGTGGTGTTGTGATTTGTGTTGCATTTTGCAACAATTTGGGAAGCAACATTTGCAAATTTGGGAAACATTTGCATTGTATGCAGTGGTGAAATTTGGCCAAAATTTTCTAACTTGGATGTTTGAAGTTGCTTGTAAATTTTAAGTAACTCCAGAAATACAGAGTATCTGTATCTGATTTCTTCAGAAAAAACACATGCTTTTTAAATTTTAAAGTATTTTTCATGGCTTTTAGTCCTATTGTGACATACCATGTACAAGAAGAATATTTCTGGTAGGGGACTGTACTCTGCATAGGAGTCAGCATTCATATTCTCCCTTCAGAAAGATGGCTCAGTTCCAATATACTGTTGTAACTGTGACAAGCATGTAAATTAAACACAAAATATTCTTTTTTCTTGTGTATTAACAGTGTCATTGTTTTGATACTGATTTTTCAACCATCTTTTGCAGCAAGGCCCTGGATTTTAGCCTTGAGTATTCAGGGCTCACTTGGAAACCTGTCTTGTGGATTCTTGGCCAGTTAATAGTTCCAAGTGGATGCAATTTAATAACCCTTGTGCTGTTTTGATTTGCCTCCCACACCATCTGGTCTATGTCTTTCTCCTGCTCTTTTTTTTTTTCCTGTCTTAAAGGATAGTATTTTTTCAATAATTCAAACTTTCAGGCATGTCATCTGAAAGTGTAGCTTGCTCTGAAACTTCCCTGTGCAATATGTATTCCCAGAAAGAGGGCTTTCTGTATATACAGGAAAAAGAACATGAACAGGAACCTGTGGACAGGTTGGAATGGCAGGAATGTAGTGCACACTAAAGATGTCTGTTTCTTCACACTGAAATATTGTTTGAACACATTTCAAGAGTTAAATTATTTCATGCTCCAAGGTCTCCTGGATGGCTCTCTGTATTTCTCTCTAGTGGCCTCCACATTTAATTATTGGAGAGTGGCAAGAGATGTCTTCGAAATACAAAATCATTCAGCCTTTGCTGAGATGCAAGTTAAGTGTTGTGATGAAGCTTGTAGTCTACTAATTGAGCTTATTTGTACTTGATTTAGTAAAGATAACTTAGAGTAGTGCTAATTGAGCTTAGCTCTGTTTGTCATAACTTGAAAATACTGGGTGAAAAATTTGTTCATGTAGTGAGAGGGTGTAAATTCTTGACAACATTTTTTCAAATTTTGGGTGATCATTTGTCTGCATAAAGGACAAGCCTGGGTGCTTGTCCTTTAGCCTTTATGTTTAAAAAAGTTCCTTTAGCCAGTGTTCAGTTTATTTCTGATTTATGTATTTTTTTTTGTTGATCTGATGTCTGTGCTGTGTAGGCTGGAAAGACTGAAGGGGTGGGGTGGGCTCTGCTCTGCCCCACGTTGTGGGTATTGTCTGGGAGTAGTACAGGAGAAGCACCAGCTGGCTGAGCAGTGGCACCAGCTGAGGGCTGAAGGTGTCCATCTTGGGTTTGGTTGGGTTTGTGTTGCTGTTTTCACAGCAATTCAAGTTCAAATTGCACCCTTCCTCAAACAGGTGACAGTGGCGTCTGGCTCTGGGCTGGGGGGTAGCCCACAGCCCTGTGCCCAACTGTGCCTGCTTGGTCTGTGCCTGATTCAGGTGCCTGATTCCCCTGGCAGAGAAAGTGAGTTAGGTGGGTCCAGGTGGCCTGTGAGGCATTGACTCCTGCTACCTCAAGGATTTCACTAACCTGTTGCCCCTTTTGGCACCTCTTTACCTTATCGTCAGGTCTGTATTTCAATACTGTGACACAAACTCTTACCTTACACTTTCCAGCCTTGCTTCCCTTCTCTCAGAGGAGGAACTGGCTGTTCTGAAGTAAGATGCCCAGCAATCCCTTGTCATAGATGCTGATATCCGTGAGATAAATTTTCAAGCATTGCTTAATATTTTCTTCTTTCCTAATCATGGGTGCTGTACATATTTCAGAGTTCTATGTGAAGATGTTCCTTCTTCCAGAGCTGCCCCTGTGATGATGGATGGTGATCTTGGGGCAGGAAGCCAGTGTATTTACAATCTCCATTTTGCCTAGCAGAATGACACTGATGCAGTCCCTTTTACCTTTCCCCACCTTCTTCTTCTCCAGCAACCTGGTTCTCTTCACCAAAAGTAAGTTTTTTGGTTTGCCAGAGTAGCGTGTCTATCTCTTCAATTGCCTCGTGCAAGATAAAGGCTTGGCTACCCACTTTGACTTGGGTGAAGTTAGTTTATCCCAAAATCAGATCTATAGATGCCAAAAACTGCATCTGAGCATGTGCCATTTCTGTAATTTCACTGAGACTTAGTACAAATTGTTTTGCCATTAGAATAAGTTAAGTATTTTATTTAACCTTTTGTATAGTTCATGAGTTTTTGGTGTGATACTGTTATTAAAAAGAATTAATAATGCAAACTTACATATATGTATGTTTTACATTTTATCAATTCTGTTTTATGTGCAATCTACAGCAGATACCACGCTTATATCCAAAAGAATAAACAACCCCCAAACCTACATAAGTAATGGAATTTTTGAAAGTCTGTGCTGTGTATTGTTTCTAACAATTTTCTGCTGTACTGAGTATTATAATTTCAGCTTGTCTGGGTAAAGAACCCTAGTAAATATTCCCAAAATGAGGTCTGCTAATTGATTTGTCTTGATAGATTTCAAGAATTATTCAGGCTTAAGGAAAATGAGTGTTTGTTTTTCATTTTAGAGAGAGAGTGAGTTAGGATCTTGCTATTTTTTTTCTGGTGCTTTTTACACTCCTGGTTATCAGAACAGTGGTTTGATTTGACATTTAGTCCATATATGTGACCTTTGGAAAGAATTTAAGAGATTCTTTTTCCCTGGTTCTGTCACTGTTTCATTTCTCTCAGTTGTGTAGTAAATGTTTAACTTAAAATATATGGGAACAGTGTGTTTGTGCAAAATAGCATTTTAGGAGAATCTCTGTTCCAGAAAGCTTTATAGTCTCACCTTAAACTTTGACATCACATTTTCCATAAGTAGAAATAGCCTAGTTAAGGTTATCTGAATTTTCAGCAGTGCAAATGATTTTGTTGCCTTTTCCTTTTGCACTGTTGCCTTCAATGGTTGTTTATTGTACCTAGCAGCAAACACATTGCAGGACATCTGTGTTCCTTCTGGGCTCCTGATGTGCCTCTCAGGGTTCTTTGATTCAGTGTCAGGATCAGATCAATGACTAGATATGCACTGGTTGAGTGTATTTTGTTTCCTTTTGGAAAGGTTGTTGGGCAGGGAAGAAATGAAGATGTAGATGAAACTTTGTGCTCTGCTGACTCGAGGTGCTCACAGCTGCAGAGTGTTCTGCAGGGCATTCATTGCCCATGATGCAGAGAGATCAGGCCTCCCTCCTGTGAGTCGGGGCTGGGGCATTTGTGCTGCCACAGTGAGCTACATAAACATTTCAGGATCCAGCTAAAATAAAGACATACTGGATATCCATGTGTGACTGTGACACTATGTTTCTCGTAATTTCTGTGGATGAAGCTCTTGCAGCAGTGGTCTGTCGTCAGAGCTGGAAAGGAAAGGGATGCAAGTAAGCAAAGGAACCCTTGACATTGGATGCTGATTTTAAAATCAACTATTTTTCTTGTTCCACAAACTTCATTAGAAAAAGTGTGACTGACCATTTATTAATGCTCCATTTTCCACCATTTTCCCCGTGACAGAGTTACTGTCAGGTTTTTATCACCATGATAATCAGATTTCTCCTACTGAACTTCTAGGTACAACTTGTAGTTTCAGTGGAGTGTATTACATAGCAATAGATCAAGTTGTCCATCACCATAATAGTGAGACAATTTGAAAAGAAGATTAATTTTGTGTATTCTGAAGAACTTGGCTTGCTGGGCCATGCAGTACTCTACAGAAAACAAAATATGTTGCTGTGGTGTTTTTGTGGTGGAGGGCTGATTCCACTCGCCAGAGACTGTCAGGCTCTCCTGTTAGCAGTGCAGGACATGGAAGAGTGCCCTTCTCTCTTGTTTGACAGGCCATCATTTGAGGCTGGGAGTTTTGCCAGCTAGTGATCTAGTGTATCCAGTTTCTAATTTGGGTGAACTGTTATTGAGAAGGTGGTGGCCTGACAACTCTGGCATTTCCTGGGGTTCTCGTATTACTGTGACACCATGTGATTGGTTTTTCAGCCTGAGTCTTACTTGAGTTGAACCATTTTTACTGCTTGTTCTGCTAGGAGTTTACCTGTGACCTGCAGACTGAATTACTTTTCTTTAATTGTTACTTACCAGTTTTTAGTTTTGTTGTTGAAGTTTTTGGGAACTCAAGAGTCTTTATGTGTAGATGCCTACTACCTTACATTCTAAAGAAAGCCTTAGAGGAAGACATTTAGGACGGCTTGCCTTCTGGGAGCTCAGACTTTTCTTCCACTCTTTTTGGTTTGAGCAGTACATGTGATGCCCTAGATGCTTTTGAAGCATGATATTCTTCCATCACCTTTTGGAACATTGTTGATGAGTTATATAGGGTCATGATGGAATGAAATAGATTGATGTTTCTCTAAGATTAGGTTTAAATGAATCCAGTTGTTGTGTTTTGTTTACTTTTCCTGAGGATCACTTGAAAATGGAAAAAGTTTGTAGGTGACCATACAAACTTACTGCAAGGATGTTTCATGGTATTCCTGTGGCATCTTCTCTGGTTCTACCTAAGCCCTCAGATGATGAGCATCACCCTCCCTTCAAAGCAGTCTACAAAATAAGGAAAAAGCTTGTTTTCAAAAATCTGGAAACAAAGATTTTTTTTCAAGAGAGGTGTTTGGAATCGGTGATGATTCATGCTGACTGTCAGTCTGAGGCCAGACTCTCTCCCTGGGATTTAAACATCTTACAGGAAAGATGATCTTGGGTTCATAACCTGCTTATTGCATTCTTGACTGTAGTACAGAAAATATTTAACAGAACAACAAAACATTTTTTGCTTAATGTAACATTTTTTAGCTTAATGTAGGTGGCTTTTCTCATTTTTTTAATCTATGATCATTACCTATTTTATTGTAAACTCTAGTTTCTTTTATATTTCACATTCTTATGTGTTAGAAGTTTTCTTGTTCTGCTTTGAAGGTGTTTTCAGCAGAATTCTTATCAAGTTTCATTGAGTTCAGGGCAAATATAATGGATCTTTTATTCTTGCCCTTATTGACCTTTGCTTTTATATAAATCTTGTAGCAAAAATTAGCATAAATTGTTTTAATAAAGTTAAATATCTAAGTTGCTTGGCTGGTCCTACTGATTAGGGTCAAACATCAGGCTTGAAATTCTGATAATTTATCTGAACAAGAGCCATAAGGTTTATCTTTAACTTGAGTGAAAAAATGTTATCTTTGTCAACAAAGCAAACAAAATATTAAAGATTTTCCTAAACAGAAAGAATTGATGTGTGCATTGATCTGTTTATGTAATCAAATGAAAATAAATTAATCTCCATTTTCTTATGTTCCTAAGTATTTACAATTGCTTAACAGTATTAGCAGTAGGTTTGTTTTCATTGTTTTGTCAAGGCAGAGAGCAGTTTTCTTATTATTTTTGTTTTCTTAAGGACAACCTATGATGTAGAAAGGCTGTGATCAAAAGAGATTTCCATTCGGCACCAGACTAAAGTTTGGCTTGCCAAATATCGAAGTTACTTTGTCTTGGAAAGTGTTGCAAGTAATGCTGCACATGTGAGGAATGGTGAGCTATGTCTTCTGTTCTTTACTTGGATACAAAAACTGTATGAGGAAATGAATGTGTCCCAACCTGAGCAGTCTGCATGACATGATTCATCGTTGCTCTGTTTGTTCAGCTAGCTGCTCTGTCTAGTGTGCAAACGAGGCACCACCTATACAGGACACGTGTGGCTTACCATCCTTTATCCAGGAGGAAGGAAACCTTTAGACGGGACAGGTGCAAATCAAAACCAGGAGCTCCTTGTTTCCATCCCTGTTGCCTGGAGGGGGTTTCTGGCTCTGCTGTCAACAGTGTGTAGTGTCAGTTTTATCTGTTGCATTATTCATAAGGTGTGTATGCTTCTTCCTGTTGCTGATGCATTTCACCTTTTGTTGCAGAGGAAACATACAGCCCTAAGCATATTAGCCACATGCTTTAAGGACTTCAGGCTCTAGAGCCTTAGAAATAGGATTTCGTTTTCTCTAATGATTCCCATATATTTTGTTGGAAAAACACTACACAAAATACAGTTGTATAAGAGACATTCAATTTATTGATTTGTACAAATTCTTAGGGAATTATTAAATTTCTTCCTCTGGTCCTGAATCACAGGAGGCGAAAGCGTTGTATAAGTGTTAGCATGAGTAGACTCTAAATTTTTTTCCAAGCACAAAAATACTTCATGAGAATTACTTCTGAGATGGATTAAGAATTTATAAATATTTCAAATTGATATTTTTAAAATTATTGTTATGCAGAAATAGAATTATGGATGCTTTGTTTGTAAAAATCAGAGCTCCTGTGTAAATCTTGTGTCTAACATACTCATCAAAACATTCTGGTGTAGAGCAAAAAAGAATTAGTAACACAGTGCGTATTCATGACTGTGAGTATCCATTGCACTTTCAGCATGTGACCTGCTGAAGGTATGGATTGTTTATGCGCTCCAGACTGGAGCACTTTTGTGGAATAATGTGAAGGATTATTATAAAGGCAGGGTCGCATCATAGTCTGCTCCCATACAAATTTAATTCTCAGTTGCATTGTGTTTGGCTTGTTGTGTTTTGGTGTTTTAGGTTTGTTTTTGGGGTTTTTTTGGTTGTTGATTTTTTTTTCCAGCCGCCAAGGCAGTTGTTTAAGGCTGTTCTTACTTTGACCGGTATTTTCAAAATTTCTTCCTTAGAGTCTTTCTCTGAGTCTTGTAGCTATTGTGATGTATTTTTATCTATGTGTCTTGGTCTAATCTGAGATGAAGCAGCAAAATATCTTTAAATTAGAGCTAATGGATGCTATCTCATCTGCCATGGAACAGCTATCCAGAAAGAGAGGAGGAGATGGCAGAAGAGGACATTTCTGTTACTTCTGAAAACTCTGTGTACAAAACAGATGTATGGTCAGTATTCTTCTCCAGAACAGTGAGCATGTTCAAGTTTCAAGTTCAGGGTTTCAGCTTGGAGGATGAAAAACAGAGCTCAAAAATTTCACATAATTTAATATTTTGCTGCGACTAGTGGCACTTCATTTAAAGTCAGAGTGACTCCTTTTAATGGATTTTGGTTCAAACCTATTGGTGTAGGAAAGTTATACATAGGTTTAAGTATCCCTATTCTCTGAAATGAGGTTTCTTTAATTTTTGGTTTTCCCTCTTTTTTTTCCTTCAGTGTTAAAAGACTTGCTTTCTGAAAGGATGTGCTTTGGCACAGTGATTCACCATCCCTGGGGGTATTTAAAAGACATGTAGAGAGGTGGACTTCAAAGTGCTGGGTTAACAGTTGGACTCAATGACCTTGAAGGCGTCTTCCTACTTTAGTGATTCAGTGATTCCATGATATATTAGCATTAATAGAAAAATACATGTGAATCTTTTGATTTGCCAGTGATTTGGTACTGGAAAATTACCTATGTTTGCTACTGGTGGTGTTGAGCTGAAATCTCAAATAGTCATATTTGTTGCAGAAGTAATATTTAGACTAGTATTTGTCTATTTGTTTTGTAATATTTTTTGTTAAAAACCACATAAGAGTTGGTGATCCTGAAAAATAATCGATCATGGAACATACTCTTGAGTTTAGGTATTTTAAAAAACAACAAAGATTTCAGGCTTTAGCAACTGATTAGGCAGACTAAAGCTTGGTTTTGCAGCTGGTTTGGCCCAAATTCAGATTGAATGAGAGCAGTATTTCTGAATGAAACCAGAATTCTGCTTGTGCATTAGTTACCCAACCTCCTTAATTTTAAGCCTTATGGAATAGTGAAGGTTCAAAATAAATTATGTTACCCAAAGGAAAACAGGTTATGGAGAGAAATGATGTGTAGTAGAGCACAACTGTGTTTGCTGGGGCTGGGCCAATCAAAAAGTAGATGCATGTCAGGACTGATAAAAGAATTCCATATTGTAAGAGTATGGTATTTTAGGATGATAATGGAAGGATGAGAAAATAATGAAAAGAATGCAGTTGGACAGAGCATTTATTTTGTTTTAATCAGTTCTAAGTCCAAAGGAAAACAGAATTGCAGTAGGATTAAAATAACTTTTTTTTTTCTTTTTGTAAAAGACATTCTTTCAAGTTAGTATAATTTAAACTCGAACTATTTTAAATTATATGGTGTAGTATTTATTTGCCTCTTACACGAAAATAGCATGGTAGTGGAGATGATGGGGATGGATGGGGGAAATCTGGGGACCATCTGAAAGCAAATACTAATTCTTTTTGTAATTATGCATTCTCTGTAATAATAAAAGACTTTAATATTCCTGTATGTAAAATGAAAGCAGCTGTCAGAAACAAATTCTCTTTAAAAGAAGCCATGAGTAGTATTATTCAAAACATACTTTTTGTAGGAAAATTAGAAGAACTAGACCTGTGATTACAATAGAGGTGTTACCTTTGATTTGACATCTGCATTCAATTCTTTAACCATCCTGGGGAATTTTTTTCCTAGCAAGTTACTCCTTTTTTAATATTTGTTCTTTCAATACAGGTAACAGCTAACATAAAGCAAAATAAAACAACAAAAATAACCAAAACCAAATAATAAAAAAGGAAGCATTTTTATTTATTACTTAAAAAGCCATATTTACTGCCAGTCATTCCAAAGGGTTGCAACCAAACTTTAGTCTAAGTTCAGAATTAAAAGTTTTTACAGGTGTTTTTTGCTGAATAGGGAAGCATAGTTAACCATTCTAGGAAGAACATGTATTTCTGTGTAAATTAGAATACTGTGGAAAACAGCAAACCAGAAAAGAAATCAGTTTCTCTTAAATGTATTTTTGAATATTTTCTTATTAGCTAAGACAGCCAGTGTACTCAGTTCTGTCAAGTTTAATGCTTTCAGAATGTCAGTGCATATAATTTTTTCTTCCTTTTTTGTATACTTTGAAGAGTTTGGTCTGTGTCTGTTCCTCTGTAACAGAGCAGCTTCTTACATTCACTCATTTGCTGCACTGTTTTTCTTACTATCAGTAGTACCTCAGTGAATCCAATATCTAAATGCATCTTTCTGCTCATGATCACTTGGAAAAAAGGTTTGCCAAATACGACCCATTTATATTCCTTCTCACTGTAAGTCTGAGGGTTTCAGAAGGAAATTGTATTGATAATAAAAGGACACAGAATTTTCTTTCCTTGCTGTATAGATCCATATGTTTTTTTGTTTTCTGAGGTAAGGAGTCTCCAGCCTGTTGAACGGTGGCAGTGTCAATCCATTGAGCTCTGTGCCTACCTTGCTATGCTGAGAGAAAGTGCTGTCAGTTTCAGAAGCTGTTGCTGGGAGCTGTGTGCCAGGCACAGGTACTGCTCACTGCTGATGTAGTGAAAGCTTGCTGAAAGCTCGCTCTCTTTTCACATAGAATGATTATGTTTCCAAGAACACAGCTGCTGCTGGAGGAGAATGGCTAACACATCTTCCCAGTCAATAGATACCTTCAGATATCTTCTTTGTCAAGGGATGCTGCTGAAATACAGTTTCCAGTTGTTCTCTGAGCTGCTTTTCTAATGCACCACACAAACCAGGCAGACTGATGCACTGTGGTGTTGCTACATGTTGTGAATTACAGCACTAGTCAAATACAGCTGTGTCCAAAGTCTGCAGAAACAGTGTTTTAAAGATGGTTTCTTCAAAACTTGTTTCACTCCAGATATTAGAGGGGGCAGAGCGATGGGAAGAAAACAGTGTTGGGAACATTTGTCCTCTATTTCATCAACAACCTTTTATGTAAAGTCAAAAACAAGTCTGTAGGGGCTGAAATGCTGTAAGCATTATTTCTTAAACACACTTGAATTCACAGTCTGTGTTCCTTTAATAGAAAGTCCATGTTTCTTTAATAGAAGTTTCTTTAATAAAAGTCTGTGTTTCTTTAATAGAGAATTTCGCATCTCACTTTTAAATTAGTATGACTTCTGTGATTTTGGAAACCATCAGCAAACTTTCCATCATACACTTACATCCTGCATTCTGCTTTGAAATATTCCTTTGGCAGGATTTTAAATACAACAGGAAATGGAGTTAGAAGGTACATTCCTGGATAACTCTATTACGGTTTGCAAGCTATTTCAGAAAGTTTACTGGGTCTGGGAAAAGGGATTTATAAAACTCCTGCAGCTTGCAGGCAGTTGTCAGTATCAACTGAAAAGTGAACAACTCAGTATTCTTGGGATATAGGAGTTGAAGTATGGTCTGGAAACTTGATAGTAGACAATAAGTATACATGATAGTATATTTCATATATATATATATATATATATGATATTCAAATGTATATATGATAGTGTACAAACATCTGTGTCTTTGTTTTAAATGCTATCTGAGGTGGAGGTAAAAACATTTGTAACCCTCCATGTCTACAGTAATTTAAAAATATGTTGAAAACTTTAATTGAAACTGAAGTGCCATGGACTTCATGATACAATCATGATAAATCATGCTATATTAACTTATTTTCTTAAATGAAATTATCAACCTGATTTTGAATCCATTTTGAGAAAACAATGTGCGTTGTTCTTTCATACAGTGCAAATTTGCATAATTTTCTTTTTGGTTTTAAAACTAATTAGGTAGGTTTGGTTTAGGTAGTTGACAAAAATAGTTTTCTTCCATGATGTAACTTTTTATTTTGAGTAGAGATTCTGTCCTTGTAAAATCTTCAATAAGATTTTTGCACAGAGAGTATTTACTGTTTTAGACTTTTAAAATTTTTCTTAATTTTGCAGATTCTTCTTTTCAACATATCAAACTGCTTTCTTCTAAGCATGTCTACCTATCATATTTTTCCATGTAAGCATGGAAGACCATAAGAATATTTTTACCTCCATATTTCATAGTTAAGCAGACATGTCAACATGTATACAAGTTATTTCATCATATATTTAATGAAGTCAATATGTAATAAAACATACTGATTGAAATAATAATAAATATTATAAATATATATATAAATAAAACATATCCCCTCCAACTCCTTTTCTATTTTTTACATGAGCAATTCCTTCTGAATACCTGTGGACTAAGAAGCATAAATACCAAAAGCTTGCTTGTCTGAGTTGATTGCCATAGAATTGATCATTCCTGCACCTAGTAAAAATCATATAAATTTTTGCCAGGTTGTTTGTGGTGTGTGGTTTGTGGGTATTAGCTTTTTTAAATTTTTTGGTGTTTTTCCCCCAACACAGAAGACCAGCTTAGTCTTGAAGTGCTAAGAGCTCTAGAGAATTGAAACCTACAGCATATACTTCTAACTAATTTTCTTTTCAGTTTGAGAGAAAACTTAAATTGCAATTTTGAAATGCTGAATGGGTTAAGTTTGATCAAAAATCAACTCTACATGTCTGAAGGTAGAGAAAACATTTTTGGAGGTGTTGGGATGGTGAAAGTCACCATCCCCCCACCATGGGGGATGGTGACTTTCTGTTTTCTCAATCTCATCACTTTCTATTCCATGAATGTGGGCACTTCTGTTGGATGATGGTGTCCTCGTAAAATTGTAAACATCACTTTTGTCTGCAGGATTTGCAGGAGAAAGAGAGTATCTGTGTGGGAGAGCTAGAAGTTGTATAGCTCAATACATGCAGCTGCCACATGCAGGATATTGATAAGCTCACAGAGATAAAAAAATTACTGGCCCCAGCCTGTATCTCTTGAGTATTTCTTCTTAGATAGCAGCTTGAACTCCCTATTTCACATCTTTGCACACCTTTTGTAAACGGTGGGAAATTGACTTGGTTCATGGCGGTTTTACTGCCGTGTAACCACGTGGGCTTGCAGGCAGCAGTTCTAAACTTTTTAAGACTCTAACTGATGACTGTTATTGCAGCTGTAAATTTGGGGTGTAAGTGCTGCATTTGTTTTTTTTTTGTAGTACTACCTTTGCAACCATAAGACTGAAATTTTGCAAGCAGAAGATGAACAGAGAAGGAACAGGCAATACACTTTACAATGAAAGCACAAAATTTTCAGGAAAAAAGAAATACAATGGGACACCCTCCCCTTCCCCCACAACAAATACCCCAAACCCACAAAACCTCCCAGCCATATTTTCTGGACTTAGATAGGATGTTGGTTAGTCTTCATTCATAATTGATATAAAGAATTTCTAAAAAAGAAGATAATGTGATTCCCTCTTTTAGGAAGTGGGACTTGTTTGGGTTGTTTTCCTTTAGCTGCTTTTTTTCTCAGCAGTGCATTTATGTTTTCCATTATTGCACTAGAAGTTACTTTTTTGGGCCAGTCACAGATTTCTTAGTGCGTTCCTCACTGCCAACTTTCAAGGCTTCTTTCTTCTGCTAAATGAATCATTAAGGCAATAAAAAACCCGCAACCAACCTTTCTTTGCTTCTAATCCAACAAGTTCTCAACAAATAAAGGTAATAACAGATTCAAATGTAATTGTAATATTTCTTTCCCAGTTCATTAAGGATTTTAAAAGGCAGCAGACAGAAATTTATAATTAGAAATAGCAAACCAGACTGTTAATACTGGACAGTTCTTTTTTCAGAAACAGTTATGGTAATATGTAAGAAGTAGGATGGGAGAATTAAAAACAATAGGGATGTTCATGAACATTTCTGTCCTGATTGTTTTTGAGAATAAATTGTCAGCAACTTTTGGTTCAGACTTGCCAGTTTAGCCATTGGTCCCTTTTGCTTTAAATCCAACATTTCATCTGTCTATTGAAAACAGTATTTTTTATGCATCTTCTCTGGTGTGGTGATGTTTCAAGTGCAAACACCCATTTGATGGTTGTTGATACATCTGGTCAGGGATAAGTATCAGCCTTTAAGCAAAACTGAGAGGTAAAATAAGGTGGTGAAATAGTGGAGATAATGGTCACCCTCACTTTGTAGCTCTCTTAATTTTTGTAGTGTTTCTGCTAAATGATTTTTAGAGCATTCCCATAAAATATAAAATTATATATGTATACAATAGTTTCTATTCATGGGTGAGGGAGGGCTGAGTTTTCCATATCTTTGATGTGTTAATCTGCTTATGCTTTGTTAGCCTAGCAAGTTATCAAAGATTGCTCATTGGCATCTCCTCACTTTTTCTAACTTTACACTTCTGGACTGTGTAATATCACTTCTATGCAAGTAGTCAACATAAGAATCCTTCTTCTACTGACAGACTCTGATATTAAAGGAGTCTAAAGAGCAGAAGGTGTAAGTCAATGCTTTGTGTTTTGGACCTAGCATGTACTGAACACAGTGTGTTCTGCCACATAATAAATGATGAAAAAGATTAATGGAATTCTGCTCAGCAGCAAAACCTTCATTAGTGATCCGGTAATACAAATTCACTGGACAGAGGAGGAAAAACAGTTCTACTTCTCACTGTGTTGTCCAGCCCTGCACCTCCCTCATCTTGAAAAGTATCAATTGGTAAAGCATTGTCGCTCTGGAAAAAAGAATCAATATTTCAAGTGTCCACTTAGTCTTATTTTAGGCTTTTATAAATCACTGTGGATGTATAAAATGGATAAAATACTTTGAGATGGATTGGTCTGAAAGGATTTTCATAAATTTAGTAGTGTTTACAAATTTTTGTAAATTAGAACTGAAATTTGAAAGAAATACTCTTGCTTAGAATTTTCTACTCTTATTATTCAGTGTTAATTTCTGGAATTAAAGATGTGTTTCAGTTAACAGTGTAGATGGCAGAGTTAAAAAAGATTTTCAGTTCTGACATTGCATGTTCTAGAAAATTACATTTGTTTGGTTGATTTCAGAATAGACCTGCTGCTGCACCAAGTTTCCTCAGAGTAATTATGACTTTCATTTTTGTGTTTGTCCCCTAAAACTTTTGTATGTTTTTAGTGGGCTTTTGTGATGGTTTTCACAGCAGAAATGTTGTTGGCCCACCTTTTCAAGTGCCCATTGCATTTTTATATATCAGATTGGGTTACCTGTGGATGTAAAATAAATTGCATGTCAGAAAGTAGGAAAAGATGGCTTGTATACTGCATTTGGCATAGTCCAGGCAATGTGGTCCCTGGGGAAGAAGAAATAATCTCTTTAATGTAATTTTAAGTGGCATCTCTGGTCTTATTACTTTAGGAGACAAAATGAAAGTCAATTTGTCAGAGGTGATTTATAGCCTGAGCTCTTTCAGAAAGCAGTTACTCCAAGGAGCATGTAGCTAAAGAGCAGTGCAGTGCTGATGATGTGCTGAGGATGCTTTTTGACATGGCTTGAGGCAGCTGTGCACTAGTGCATAAATTGTGGTTCCATTGGCAATTCCACTTTTGCTGTTGTTGAGAAGAAGTACTTCTATTTGATTGGGAAAAAAACCCTGTGAATGTCAATGGAAACTTTGTAGATGCTGTTGAGAATGCAGAGAGCATTTCCCCAAGAAACTGTTTACAGACTTAGTACCTTATTACCTTAGCAGATTTTAATTATCTCAGGATTAGGAAGGTAACTAAATGCATTTGTGCAACAGACACTTTCTTCAGTAGAGTTCTTTTACAAAGAGAGCTCTTTCAATGTGTAGGGGGAGGGACAACTTAAATTGTAATTTAGCTCTGGATGTATTTGAAATGGCGGTCATGTTTTATTTTACTCCAGGAAAAAAAATAGATGGTGAACTGTACTTGAAATGGTTCAGATTAAGTTGGTATTAACTGAAACTTCCTCACTGCCTCAAATAATGTAATAGTTAGGGGCAGGAACACACTAATATGAGCAGGGAGAAGTTGGGACTGCATGGAAGCATAGGAGGAATGTATGTTAGTTTATATATTAATCTTTCCGTATAAACAAAGAATGTTGGTATTTTAAAGTCTCTGCTTTCCTGATAAGGAAGCCTGCTGATTTTGTTCTTGATTCTGTACAACATCACACAACCAAAAAAGTCCAGTATTTGGATGTTGAGTTATTGCAAAGCTGGTGTGCTTTATCATGAATGCTTGCACTAGAAAAAAAACCCCACTGGTATGCTTGAGTAAGTATGTATAAGACTTTTAAAATGAATAGATTTATACTAAGATATGAAAACCCTAAATAAGTGTTCACATTTTTAAAGGTACTAAATGCTTAATAAGGTAAAACTAATTACATATGTGATGTTTGTAAACCTAAATTGTAATTGTAAAATTCATACTGAAAGTGCATTCTATGAGAGTCACTGTGTAGCAAATTTGATCGCATTGTGTGATATCCTAATTGTTAGTTCAATGTGATTTTTCTTTTGCTAATTTTTGTTTCTATATTTCAAAGGTAGGTTGGTTAAATGCAACAAGTACCTGTTGGTGTGTTCAAAGATTCCATTGAAAATAATACAAGTGAGTCCTCAACAAGTTTGGTGGCCACAGATCTGGCTGTTGCTTGGATAAATGCTTTTCCCCAGGTGCACCAAATGTTGTGCAGACCAACACCAGCTTTCATTTAAAATCTACTCTGTATCTATAGCCAGAGGCAGTTCCATGGTGCCTGAAATAATGCACACCAGACTGGTCAGGGGAAAAAACCCCAAACCAACCAAACAACCCCCAAAACGCAACCAACCAAAAAAACCCACCACCATATAAAAGCCACCAAACAATAAAACCCCCAAATAAACAAACAAAATAACCCCTAAAAATCCACCCATGCCCAACCAAAGGGTTTATCCAATCTGTAATTTGAATCTGGAATGTTTCATTCAGAAATTTTTTTAACTCAATAACTAAACGTATTTTTTTATCGTGAGATTGAAGTCTCAGAAACTGTCTCCCTGTTAATTAAGCAAAGAAGCTACTAGCTACAAGCCAGACATGATTAGAGAAACTCAGAATAAAATCTCAGTGTGATGATTGTGGATGTTCATTGCTGGCAACAGTTACTGGCACTTACAGGAGGAATGAAGCATTGTGTGTTTTTCAGGGTCTGCCCAGTGTCCTTGGTGCATAAATCTATTTATGTCCTTGGTGCATAAATCTTACTCTGTCCACCAAGGCCTTTGTGTCTGATCCTACCATTTCACCATATTTAGGGAACTCCCTGTGCTCTTAGATTATCCTTAGTGGTGAGTTTTTGTCCCTGTTTTCTTTCCCTAGCATCAACCACCTTTGAACAGCAGCTTGGGCTACATTCTTACAATAAACTACAGACAATCTGTTTGAATCTTGGACACCAGTCTGCAGTTTATTGGGGAGATTTCTGCCATGGTTCTGGCCTGTGGGTCTAACTGTGGTGCTGCAGTTGCATGATGGAGAGGAGGAACATGTGGCAAGGTGTGTTCTCAGGCTCAGCTTTGATGTGGCCAGCTCTTTTGGGGGTGAGAAGAGAGGTTGCAGAACATAGACATGACATCACTGCTGTTTTATTTGTCCTCAGGGCCAACAAACTGTCTCTGGCCTTTTCTGCCTAGAAAGAACCAGCCTCTGTTCAGTTAGAATACATTTGGTACACCCTATTTGTGTTTCCAGTGGCTTCCAAATTTCAGCTCTCAAATTTCTTTCCTGCTCTGTCTCCTCTTTGCGTACAACAACACCTTGTGCCTTTCTCCCAAAAATGTCCTAACTCCCTAGTTTGTGTCACTATCGCTCCATGTCTTTCTAATACCTCCTGTTTGCCTGTCCCTACTTCCAGGCTTCCTCGTACACCGTCTGTTGGTGTATCCTCCCACTTTGTTCTGCTAAAACCATGTTCTCCCTTTTCCACCATGTTCAGTATCCTAATAGGTGAGTCATTTGGATTATTGCAATATTCAGTTCCTCGAGAACATGGGTGGAGGTGGACTCCTGCTTCAACCTGCTTCATTGTCATGGGTTAAAATACAGGCAGCCTGTTCACAACTTGAAAAGTAGCTGTGTCAGTAGAGAACAGTCCTGTTGCAGTTTAACTGTGTTTTGCTTCCAACAAGGCTGGAACTTTGCTTCCAAGTTAAGGCTGCAGTTTACTGTGACAGTCCTTGCACTTGATAATAGGTGACAATACAGACTGTGCTCTGAGGACGCTGATCCTAGTCTTCACATGCATCTGTATTACATGTGTCAGACAAGGAATGAAGGCTGTATCTTTCCCTCCTGGTGTCAGTCCCAGCATCTTAATTTGTAACCAACTTATCTGGCATATTGAGGTGCTGGTCCTCCAGAGTTTCTGAAATAGCATATTAAAATGAAAATGCTTTCCTTGGGAGCAACTATGTGTATAGTTATGCTATTGGAGTAAAAGTCAAGATAATTTAAAAACTGAATAGCTATATTGTAGGCAATCCTGTTAAACAAAATAAGCATGATTGTGGGTTTCTTTAATTAATTTCTCTAGCGATACTAGTGCAAATCTTAGGAAAAACAAATTTTCACTTGTCAGTGCTTTAGTGGTTTATTATCTACAGTTGTATTGAGAAGTCACATGTCTAGCGTTTTGCCTCCAAAGTTAACCCCTTTATTTTCATGTGTTTGCTTGAACAGGATTTATGCCTGATTAAGTTACTGTCTTTTATCATAATTAAAGAAAAATGTTGTCGAGGGAGAACTAAAACCTCTGTTCAATGGAAAACAGATTGTTGTGCCTGAAGTGAAACAAAAGGGACCCTGTCACACAAAGTGGCTTTTTTTTACCCCGTCAGAATAATCAGCAGTCAGAAAGATTTATCTGCTGTGAGAATGATTCAACTGTCCAGACTAAGGGTGTGCGGGGGGAGGAAACGTGTTTAAGCTTTTCAGAAAGGAAGCAACATGCTTCAGATTTTGCCTGAGATCACAAGAATGGCAGCTTTAGCAACAGTGCTTATAATCTGTATTTGTAAACTATATCGCCTGTTTGCAGTTCATGCCAAAAATGGATTAGTAGATTTTAACAATCTCTCTCTTCAGGACTGTAAGTGAATTAATGTATACAGTGTGCCCTTGATTTATAAAAGGTTTCTTCTTGTGGTGCCTTAGAGTCTCATTTTAAACAGCATAGTGTGCTTGCAGAATTTTTTATATTTTAATATATACTCCTGGCAGAGAAAACTCCACTGTTACTGTCAGCTTTCACCTATTTGAAGTTACTTTCAAGCAGTAACACACTGGATAAAAATTTTTCAAAGAACATTAAAAAGGGAAGAGAAAATGTAAGCCAATAATGGCTAGATTATTCTTTCCTTCTAGCAAAATGGTGTATTCTGACAAACTGTAATAGAACTTCCGTGGTTGATCACTCTTTTTGGTAATTCAGAAAAATCTTGTGTTCTGCTGATTTTAAAAGTTTGAAATAAGTTTCTAACTTAAAGTTTGATATAATTTCTATCAAAGAAAAACCATTTCCAATTATCAAGTCAAGGAAGCGCTGAGCAAATAACAGATTCTTAAGTCTTTTTGTATGCAGCTTTGGCTTCATTATTTGTACTTACACTACCTGGAAATTTAAATAAAAATAAATACATCTCTTACACATTTTCTCTCTTTATATATATCAACAGTGTTTGATAGAGATGCGATATGGTCCAGACCATAGAGGATGGTTAGTCTCTATCAGGGCTTTATCAGCTCCTAACGCTGTGAAGACAACTACACAGTATTTCTCAACACAGTGTGAGCTAATTTACCATTAGAAATTACAGATTGAGTCTAACTGAGCAACAACATTACCTTAAAATTCCTCTAAGAAATAATAACCTCTGTTTCTACTCACGAATGTGCAAATCTGTATTGCCATGTGTGCATTTTTGAAACCCTGAAGTACGAATAGTACAAGGCTAATTGTGAGGACCACTGTTGATACTTTTTTGTGGTTATTCCCCTTTCTACTCTGTCATAGGTGTTTGCTACATATCTGGCAGCAGGATATTCCAGTTCATAATTTATTTACAGATCAGAAAGTTTTTCCAAAAAAGCACGTGTGAGACAGATTAGATAATGTTTTTTTAGTATTTTTGAGGATTTATCTTTGGCTTAAGAGGAAAGATTTTGGTACCTTTAGTCTTTTCTTCCTGTAGCAAGAGTAGCAAATTATTAGTAGTTTATATTCAATTTGTTCCTGAGAGTTTGTATGGCTGAGTGTTTTTTGGATGCAAGATGGATTGATCTGGTAGAACATGTAATGGTTTAGCTCATCTGCTCTCTTATCTCCTGGAAGTTTAACATCAGAGATGGTTCTTTCTTCCTTGAGCAGTAACACCCTACACTTGCAATTCTGTCATTCACCTGAGCTGATTTTATCTTTTCACCTGGCTTCCTGGCAGCAAATACAATATCAGTTAAGCTGATGGTGGTGGTAGATTTTCTGTCACTATGGCAGAATTTTGCTCATCTTCGTTCTTGATTTTTATACAGGGATGAAGTTCTTCAGTTTTATGATTGGGTTCCAATTCAAGTTTACAGAGGAGAAAAGTAAACTGAACAGATTGCTTTGGAAATCATTAAGACAATAACCCTGGAATGAAGTGATGCCTCTTATGAAGTTGCCCAGAATGGAACCATAATTAGTATCAAAATGAGAAGATTTAAACCATCTATTCTTGTGTTCCAACATTTTAAAAAGTTGTTGCATTTATTGTTTTTCTTGTTAACTTGCTCTTTAAGGATTTACAAATCTGAATTGTCATTAGATTTTTGTAGGAGTTCTATCAGTAAAAATATTTCTTTCTCCATCACATGCACAATTTTAATATCCATACTCAGCTTTCATTAATAGAGTGACAGGTGATAGGCCAACTTTAGTTCTCAATTTGACTGAAAGACTCAATGATATTGATAGCATTCAATGATAACAATAACATTCTTTTACAGCTCATCTGTTTCGCATTTACCAGAGCGTGTATGTACTATTTATGAGATATTAAAGTGGGAGTTGCAATGGAAATATATGTGCTTCTCTTCTTATGAATTAATTGAAAAGCAGATCTCCACCAACATCAAAGGAGCTCTGAGCCATAGAGGGCAACTCTGATCATATTGGGATATAACTGGTAGTAATTGTTCAGCAATGAAAGATAATATTCTGCTGGTGATGTTTGTCATGATGTTTGAATTAAAGGTGTTCAGGATTTCTTTTAAATTGTGTATTCTCAGTCTCTGTTATGATCCAATGCAATAAAATAAGTCAGTTTTGGGAGAAGAAACCTTTTCTGGCTTATCTTTGGCTCAATGTGTAAACACAGAAATTGCATAAATAAAAAGAGAACAAAAAAGAAAAGAGAAGGAGTGACCCTGATTTTGTTCTGGTGTGGGTAGGAAGATAACTGGCCTCTTTCCCCTGCAGTTCAGGAGTATTTGACTTAGAAATGCGGTAACTGGAATTTCATCTGGACTTGCCGTAATAAGCGTGAAAAGATAGGTATCCTATTAAACTTTTGCTGGGAGGTGAATGAGTTTCTGGAAGGAGGTGGATAGAAAATGAAGTTTTATTTCTTCTTTTCCTCCTCCTGTGTCCCTTGTTAACTGGTTCCCAGTCCCACGCAGATTGATTCCCTTGTGAACAAAGGGAATAAGGTTGTCTTTTTCCCCAAGATGCCCTGCTAGTGACTTTGGGGAATGTTTTTTCTCCCATGGGCTGTGGAATTCTACAGCTCATTATTAACCTACGTTTCAGCTGCTCATCACCAGAAGTGCGCAGTGGCTTACTCAACTGCACAATGTTCTTCACTGGCTCTTTGCTGCAGAGAGGGAAATTGCTCTGACATAATCAGCTTCAGCCCCTGCCCAGCTTTGAGGAGCTACAGAAGCCAAGGCCAGACAAGCCTGCGTAGTTGAGGTGAGGCACAACTTCAGCATTGGTGGCCATGCACAGCAGCATCGCTGCTTGACAGCAATGGTAATGTGGTTGTACACAGTTCTGGAATTGGAAAGAGTTTGGCTGAAGAATATGGGGGTTTAAGGTTGGATTTCTTTTGTGTGTTCTTACACTGGCATCATTCTTTTGTGGCATAGCTACTGTAATGGTAGTAACTTAGTAACCTTCATCTTCATCACATTAGAAGATGAGACATCTCCATATGTATGGGCAGCAAATATAGAAATAACTTAAAAAACCCCCAACTTCACTTATGTTTGCAATGCATAGCATGTCTGTAGAGTTAATTTTTTGATTAAGAAGAGAATTCTGCTTTTAAACTGTCTAGCACAGAGTGTGGTTTGGAGATTTGTAGTTTGAACTACATGGTGCTATCAGATGTTAGCAGACAAAATGATAAGTAAGGGATTCATCTTGGGGGAGGAAAGAGAGTATGCCATCATTTCAGGGTTACCTACTCTACAGAAAGCAATTATTCTAATGTTTATTAAGTACTCATGACAGTGAGATAATTAGCCACTTTGATAAATTAGATGGCTAGAAAATCTGGGCTAAAAGCCAGTAACTTGAAACAAAGCAAAGCATAATGATTACTGCCATGTAACACCCACACATTTATGGACACCCCTTCCTTCTGGGTGAATAGTAGAATTTTCCTACTGAAAATTTTCTTAGTGATGAATTAGATATGTACTGAAAGTCTTCTACTGGCAGTAATTTTAAAGTGGATTAATGTGGGTTCATATGAGAATAATAAGTTTTTTGAGGGGGGGAAAGGTTTCCTGTCCTCAGATTCATGGAAGGTTTGTATTTCATTCGACATGTCTTAGAAATAGACACGCTTCAGTGATGTGTTTTCAGATTGAGATCCATGTTCTTTTAAAAAAATCTCACTGGTTTCCAAAGAAAACTCTTAGAAAACATTATAAGAGATATGTCAGCAACTGAGAGAAATGAACTGTATAAAAAACAGTGAATGGTAGGTGTCAGGTCATGTGTTTCCTATTCTGTCTGTCCACCAGACTGTTGTGGAATGTGCTATCATGTAGCTAGACCACCCATTGATCAATTAGACATGAAGAAAGTGTGCTTGGGAGTACAAAAAGCATATGTATTTCTTCATGTTTGGATCACTTGGAAGAAGTTTCCTAAGGTTAAGTAGTAGCATAGCAGAAACACCAATATATTTTTTTTTTTTGCAACTGCAGTTGTATTTTGTTGTTAGTATGGAAAATATAGAAGTATTAACTAGGTTGTGGAGGAATCTGATGTACCAACCAGGTAGTTTTGATAGACTAGTCCTGTTGACTTCTGTTAAATCTGTTAACCTAAATAGACTCAGGTTTAACTTATTTTCTTTGAGGATAATCCCTCTATAATAATCATAGATTTTTTGCTACGGTAGTGAAAGTAAATTTTTTCGAGGTTTTCAAGGTTTTTGGAGAGGCAACCAAAATACCAGATGCTTATTGATGTAAGTGGAGGTTAAGTACCTTTAGATATGATTATTTTCCTATCTAATTATATAATTCAATTTTGCAAATTTATAATTGCTTATATAGAAGACGATCACAGTTAGTTAATTTCTGTTTTACTACTGTTGGTTGTCTTACCTTGTTGTATCATTTTATTTGTCAGTGAAGAAATTCTGCATTGAAGACACTAATATTCCACCTTTGCATTTTCATATAAGAGACTTAGTGTCTTTTCACTTCTCCCTAGTCTGTGCAAGCCTGCAGTTTAAGACTGAATGCTTTTTCTGAAAATTGATTCCTGTGCTTAAACATTTTTTTTCAGTATATTCACCCATATTCTTCCAGCTTCGCCTCTTTTCTGCTGCAAAGATGAACAGAGAAAACTAAGTTCTGAAATTAACATGCTCATTTAGGTCTGCTCTCTTCTCCCAGATTAAATTGCTTCTGGACTGTGACCAGAATTTACTTTCATCTCCTGCCAGTAAGACTTCAGGCCTAATCTAGGCTCAGTGGGTGTCTACAGGCAACAAATGCATATTAGTTTTGCTCTTTTAGGTAGGGATAGGGAATGAAAGAGACAACAGATTATTGCTTATTGAAAAAGACACCTCTTGACAGCACCTCTTTAACAGCTATTAAAGCTGAATTCAAGCATGATAAATCAAGAAAGTCTATACAAGAAGGTCACTGTCTTCAAACATAAGAAGGAGACATTCCAGGTTGCTGCTTTTTAAACTGCTTCATGTCTCTTCAGGCAGCACAAAGACCCTTTTACTGATTGCTTTACTTATGTCCTTTGAATGAAAGTGATGTATCAGAGCTTTTCTCCAGAACCTGGGAAATGGTACCGCAGACCTGTCAGTTCCCTCAAATTATCCGTAGTTGAGGGATACTTCAACTACGGATTAGTTGAAGTTACCTTCCTTTTACTTACTTTTACCTTCCTTTTTTTCCTGTTACCTTCCTTTTCCTGTCTTTTCCCTTGCCCATGAGATGGCTACTTTGTGTCCAGTAATTTTTGCCTATATCTTTTCTCTGTCGTCCTTCAGTTTCAAGAAAAACATACGTAGCTGTTTAATTTCTTTCAAGCTTTTTCCTGGAAAGAGAAGGTTGAATAAGAGAATAATAATTAGCTAGGATTTTTCTAGGAAGGAACTTTAAAAATATTAGGGACTTAAACACCTTATTGTAAAATAAAATTTAAAAAGTATTGTCTGTTCTTCACAGAAATTTAAGCTGCAGGATAAAAACTACAAAGAAGTAATTAAAGGTTTAGAAAAAATGAAAGTTTGAAACAATCAAGAGGCAATGCTGTTGAGGCTTATGTTCTGTTCAGTCTTTGTGTACTTCAAAAGCAAGCCCTCACAATCTCCAGAGAAGAAACTGTGTGTTCCTTTGCTCATCTGTCCTCAGAATAACATATCCTCTCCTGGTTACTAATCCAAATCCTCAAAGCTGCAAACTGCCTTGATTTCACCTTCTTGTTCATGTAGCAGAAATGAAAATAGATACTCTCTTGAATTCTTTATAGCAACCTTTTGTTCATTGGACAAATGTTTACCTGTGTCTTTTTATGCTTAGACCTAGTCATGCATTTTTTTAAGATTCATGTTCCCTGTTTGCTTTTGGAGCTGTCAGGTGATCATAGCTTTTTCAGTGATGCCCAGTGTTGGACAAGGACCTTGGCACTTAATTGGGGAATAACTATTTCCAGTTCTCGTAAGCATCTAGTAGAACAAAGTAATCCACCCAGATCCTCAGTATGATACCTTAGTAAAATTTATTGGGTATTTAGGTCTTAAGCATTTACAGCCTACCTTTCTAGTTTCTGCAGCAGCCAGAATTATTCTTTGGGCAGACAGTTTTTCAATTTGCTGTGAGTTCACCTAATTTATCTTCTTCCTTGTGTTTCTGTTGCCTGTTTTGAAGAGAAGGTCAGAAACTGTGCTGCTAAAGATATGTTGTGTGACTGCAATTCAGACATCCTTCTGTATTCTGACATCCCCATAACCCTATAAAGGTGAAGTCATGTCCATTGTATGAGGTGGGAACCTGGGGACAATGCTCTCATCTGATGGGCCCTTAAGAAAGAATCTGGTGGGACAGGACATGACAGATCAGATAGACATAATGACTTGACAGTAACTTCAGTTTGTATAGCATTTGCTTATTCAAGCTTTTGATCATATTCCTTAGTTCAAAACACAGCGCACAATCAGTTTTTAAAAATTGATTAAGAAATCTGCTGTTTGAGAAAGCAACTTCTGCCTCTTTATTCTTATGTTTGTTTTCTTTCCCACTTAATTAAGGACCTTAATTTTTATGTTTTCTTTAAACATACAGCTTATAGAGAACATGTTTTTACTGTCTTTTTGTATCCATGCAACTCTAACTCATTGTGTGCTTTGGCGTTTCTGATTCTACCCATGTGTGTTTATGTAATTCCTCTATACTATGACTAATCATTCATCACAGGCCCTTATTTTTGAACTTTAAAAAGAATATTCCTTTTCTATTTCCTTGTTATAAAGAGGGCCTTACATAGCTGCATTGGTCCCATGCTGTGCTTCTTGTTTCTTCTATTTTGGGACAAATTCTGTCTTCTTTTTGTTCAAGATTTTCATCACCAGGCACTTACAGTATCCTTAGAATCCTGTTCTATGTGTTTCTGAATACAACATTCCTTATTGTATCAGTTTTGGAGGTTGTTTTGAGGTTTGGGTTATTTAATTTTTTTTAATTTTTAGGAAAAGTTTAATATATCTGTCAATCTTGGGGTTTTTTTGTCTCCACAGAATAAGGAATTTGTCATTTTATGGCCACTAGTTTGACTTCGGTTTCTTGACTCATCTCTCTTTTACTCAGATTTAAGTCAATCTCATGTAAGAAATCTCCTCAAATATAATATTGGATTATCTGTATATTCTTTTTTGTCTGTTTTCCTCATCCATGGATTTCTCAGTGAAGACCCCACACTATCATCTGTTTTATTCTGGATGCTGCTTCTAGTTACTTAAGGGATAAGCATAATGCATTCCTGTCTCTGATTAGTGATATATAGCAGATTTTCAAGAACATGTGATTGACCTCATTCTTTTCACACTTTGTATTTGTTCAGAGATCCTCAGTAATCTGCTTCATAACTCCTTCTGAACTTCAGAGCAAGTGTATGTGTTCTTGATTAACAATATAAGACCTTCTCTGTTTTTCTTCAACCTCATACCAGCAAGTTCATTTCACCCTTCCTCACCAACTCCAGCTTTGTGATTTATCCTCAGTCTTTGTGAGGTGGATTAAGTGGCAATTTCTGTTGATTCTAAAGAGTTTAATGTTATTCCTGTTTATTCTCCTTATTTCTCACGTTTCTATATAAACATCTCAAGTGTTTAACATGTTGCTCTCTTACTCTCCCAGTTGTCCCTCTATGATTCTCAGACAATATTTTGTCTGAAGAATCTACTTATTTTTGATACTTGGTAGGGATACTTCATAGGAACCCATTTTCATGATGTAGCTTTTATAAAACTAAGCTTTCCTTAGAATGTATCCCATTGATTATTCAAATATGGAGGTGTGCAACATCAATAGTTTTGAAATTGACATTTACAAATCTGAAGTGAACTCTAGTTAATTTTTTAAATGTTAGCTTTGTTTTCTGAAAAGCATTATAGTTCAGGAATCCAATGGCTTAATTTAGTGTAAGTCAGCACAGAAGCAGAAGATGGAGCTTGGATAGTAATTTATTTTGATGATAATTGGCTCTTGAATGTTTTCTGTGGTTCAGAGTGTATGATTTGTGTTCTATGATGAGTTTTCAGTTACTGTATTATGATTAACAGTTTTCTGGAGTATGATTTTGAATGTTCCCATGAAATGCTTACGGTGACTTGCCAGCCAAGGAGACTCAGCTAAGCCAGAGCAGCATAGGTGGGGTTCCAGTGGGTGTAGTTTCCCTTCTGGGTAGAAGATAGAACTCTTCCAGGGGATAAACAGTAATAGGCCTACTGTTTTCTGCTGACTTAATGTTCTTTTGTGGCTTTTTTGTTACAGATTATTGGAAAGCAAAGTTAATTGGTTTGTTTTTTTACCACTTTTTTCTCTCCCCTGATGTACTCTTTGCAGGGAAGTTGCTTGGCAGTGCAAGTTAAAGGTCCAGTAAGCAAGTAGGGATGGGTGGAAGAATGAAAGCCAACAAAGGGAAGTGGTAGAAATCCAAAAGATTTAGCTACATGAAAATAATACTTCTGCCAAAGGGCAGTTTTATCCTTTTTGTTCATAATAGCAGATTTTAAGTCTTACTCATGTGGATGGATCTGTATGGAACCTGGAAGTGATTACTTAAATGAGAACATAAAAGGAGTATATTTGTGCTTTTTTTCTTAAGTAGAAAGAAATGGAAACTTTGCAATATTTATAGTAGCTCCTGCCAAGTGGGCTTGTCATCAGCCTAAGCCTTTTAGCTTTTTTCTTTTCTTTATTTTTTTTAACTACACAAGATTTATGAAAATAGGGATTTTAAGATAAATATGTATATGGAATAGCTGTACAAACACAGTTGTCTCTCTAGCTTGTGTATTAATTCCTTTATAATAAATCCAAGTTTTAAGTTTTTGTCCCTTTTTGATTTTTTTTGACGGTGGCAGTTATTTTTCAAAATGTTATTTACTAACACCTTAGCTCATTTTCCATATGAGTGATTCTGTCATAGTGTCATGATTCATAGGGATATACCTTTGTGGCTGTCAAAGACAACTCAGGATGTCTGACGTGATTTTCAAACATGTGATACCAAAATTTCTTTGTATATGAATTTCCTGCTCCAGCTATACTTTCATGAGGATCAGGCATACCAGTATTTCTGTGCTCAGAAATGCCTTCTGAAATATGATTGCCTTCTCTTAAACACCATCATGTACCATTTTGGGACAAATTCTGCAATGAAAAAGCCCAAAATTTTATCTGCTGATCAGACTTGTATAGGAATCAGTGATACATTATTTTTTTTCTCTGTTCTTTGCATCTCCAGTGAAAAATATTCCCACTTCTCTTCGTTGATCTCTGAGCTGTATCACTTTACTTCTTTTTATAGCAGTTTTATGAGCAGTTTTGGGGATTTTACAAAGAGGAAATTAATACAGAGTAATATAAAGAATGTAATGAGAAAATAAAAATGTGAATGTGAAGTTTTATTAAAGGCATATAGCTGCAATATGCAGTATGTGGGGTAGATTGAAGCCTCAGTTTACAGAAAAGGTTCTTGGCTCTTGCTATGCAATTGGGAAAGCTTGCTGTAAATATGTTATGCTTGTGGTTCCTTGTTCAACCAGTGGCGCCAGGAATCAGACCAAAGGCGGGGGGCAGGAGATGTTTTTTTGTTTTGTTTTGTATTTTTCACTAAAAATTGCTTGATATTTTATTACATTCATGTTTTCAGTGTTACTGTTCCATATTTGCATCATTTTGGGCTTTGAGATATGCCTTGCTTGTGAGGACTATGGATATCACCAGGATCCTGCACAGCGTGATTTCTGTATTTGTATTTTAATGTATTTTTTGACTCTTTGCCAGTGATTTTGTTACAAGGTTTTCCTCTCATACTGAAACAGAAGTTAATCTAGTTTCCACTTCAGATCACACAGAGATACCTCACCTCCTGCAGTTTTAGTGAAGTGCTGTAAAGGAAATAGTATTTGAGTGGTTTTCATTTATACACACTTCTTTTGTTTGAGAACATAATATCTGTGAATATTTCATTTGCAAAAGCAATTTACAGATATGGTGTCTGTATTTATATTATCAAAATTGCATTGACCATATATCCACTTCTTGAATTTTGTGGTGTTTTTCTATCTGAAATGTAATTTTTGTTCTACACTTCACACTTTAAAGAAATGTGAAGTTGTGTTGTTCATTCTAGGCTCAGAATATCTGAGGCATCAAATAAAGCTGTTAGGAACCATCTCCTACCAAGCAGGAGATGTGTCGTCACACATCTGGCAGTAGAGGTTGGAACCTCTGTTGAAAACTGTTGCCAAAGGATGTAGAAAATGTTATTTGCCAAAATGTAGTTTCAAGTGAAGCTTTGGTCAAGGCTATGGTTGAGAAATCCCTTGAGGGTTACTGAGAATGCATCCACCTCAGGAAGTTTCTGAGACTGAAAAGAGTTTGAAGGTGGAAGACGTAAGGAAAAGTATCATATATGAACATATTAACCTGATTTTGCCTATTTTTAGACACAGGGCTAAATGTTCATTTGATCTAACTTAATGTGGCCAGTTATATGCTTTCATTCTTTGTTAGTGATTTTGTTTAGTGATATAAACTGGAATAAGTTTTACCTTTTGTTCCAGGTCTGCACATTAAGGGCTCTCCAGAATTTCCAGAAGCTATTAAACAAGAAACCGTGTTTAGCACAGAAGCTTTTCAGCTGTAGACAGCTAATCGGTGTGAGAATGTACTGGAGATGTCATTATAAACTGTCATTTATTTTTTAATACTCCTTTCAAAATAACTGCTGTAGACTACTGAGGGAGAGAGGGTATTCTAGGACATGGATCCTTTGTCTGATATGGCCTGGCCTTTAATGTATTGGAGTGTACCTGGGCAGTGCCTCAGTACCTCAGTAGTAATAATTGCGTGGGTTTCAAGCAGGTTCAGCAATGCCTCTTCTTTGTAGTCCATAGTACAAAAATCTGATTTTTTTTTTTTTATGACTGAAGAGCATCTTCAGACAGGTTTTAGGATCTTCTGCAAAAAAGATCAGCATGTCAGAAACTGCATGTTGTGTACCAAATTGATAAGGTGCAAAATTTGATGGAGTAAATGCTTTCAGAAAGAGAGCAGTTTATGTTGCATTGTAAGAATCCATGTCTTACAATGGATTAATTTTCACTTTCTGATGAACAAAATTCTGTGCATGTGCAGCTACCACCTGCCCTCCATGTGAAAGAAGCTGCACTACTATCTAGTGATATTCCTTCTGTAGTGGTGAATCTGATACTCTTCACTGTAAATAATTTATCTATAAACACTAATCATGAATGCATGGGCTGAAGGAGAAAAACATTCTAGCAAGAAGAAAAAGCATTTATTTGTATTCCTGGTGAAAGTACTACTTCTTTCCCCGAAACATGGGGACACCCACCTTACAACCAACCTCAAAAATGGTTGTGTAGGGAAAAAACAGTTGCAAAAGGGAGAAGTGATGTTTCCCTGCCCTTTTCATCTTTCTTATTGAGTAACAGGGTCTAGAATGTTATTAACTTCTTATCTATCTCTCTCTTTTTTCGCCCCCCCCCCCCCCCCCCCCAAAATTGCTTTATGGTTCTTTCATTGCTTCATTCCTTGTTCATCATCAAAAAAATCCTTCTGAATGTTCTGAATATTAAATCTTTGCTCATAGTCAGGATATAAAAGCCATGACCCTCAATATGAGGCAAAATATAGTAAGAAAACAATATTAACTTTGCAATACTTGCTGCAACTCAGTAGTGAGAAAATCAGCAACACAGGAAGAGAAGAATGGCTTCTGAGTATCTCTTATTTCTAACATGTCTGAAGCAGTGTCCCATTCCCTTGTCTTTATGAGAGAGCTGTTGGAGTTGGTATAGTGTGGAAGTTTCACAGCACTGCACTGCTGGCAGAGTTCTTTGTGTCCCTTGAGTTCCTGGAGGTAATAATGATGTGAAGTAACCGTAGTTGAAACACTGACATGTGTTCTGGGGTAAACATCCTGTCCTTGTCCTTAATACTTAACAGGAACTGCCTGACAGCTGAAAGTAGGATAGAGTGAATTTTCTGCTATGTCACTCAGGTCAATAATTCCTTGAACAATTTGGTTCAGATGTATGTGTTTTCATAGTTACCAAAGCAATGCAAGTAGAATTAGCTGCTGTATAGTGCAGTTCCTATGCTCACCTCTTATACCACACTGAGGGATTTACATCTGTATTTCCAGAAATGGATCTCCAGTTTCAGATGCTATGATTTTTTTCTCCTTTGAAAATACTGACCCTGGGGGCAGTGCTTTCAACATTGTCTTCACCTTTTCAAAATTTTTCAAAATCTTTCAAAATTTTATTTAATTTTCTTTTTGAATATACAGATAAGCTCTTTTATTTAAAACCCTGCTGTCACACAGTTATTTCCTTTCTGTGCTGAAAACACTATAGTTTCTTACTGAACAGGGAGGGCTTTGAGGGTGATTTTGGTGTTTTTAAATATGACACATTTAAAGCCTAGAAATTAAGTTGTATCATCAAGTGAATTCAAAACCAGATACTGCTTTTTATATAATCAGGTTTGGGTTGGGAGGAACCTTAAAGATCATCTAATTCCAACCTCCATGCTATTGACAGGGGCATATTCTGTTAAAGTGGATGACTTGAAGCCCCATCCAACCTGACCTTGAACACTTCCAGGGAAGAGGCATCCACAAATGGGCAACATGTTCCAGTATCTCATCATCCCCATAGTAAATAATTTGCGCCTAATACATGGTCTAAACTTATTCTCTTTCAGTGTAGTGCATAATACAGAGAATAAAATCTTCAGCTTATTTATGGTAAGTTCTCAGTTACATGATAGATGGCAGTCTGACAAATCAAACTAGAAGGCACAAACTTACAGCTTCTCGGAAGACAGTCCTCACTTAAATGTGGTGGTACATTATAAAATTCTGTGTTATAAAATGACATTGTGCTGAAAAATAGAGACTCTCTTTTCTGGATAAATCCAAGGCTAATACAAGGCACTAAACTAAACAAGGCATCAGGACTATGAAGACTCTCAAAGGAATTGACTGCTCACAGTTCCCATGTGTAATCATATAAATCAGTGTAATGGGATAATCTCTGAATACCCAGCCGTGTGTACTCATTGCTTCTCCAAATGCATACTCAATTCTTTAGTTGCGATAAAAGTCACAGAAATTACAGTAAACTCTAAATTAGCCCTAAGTATAAGTCATTACAAGATAGAATTAAGTTCTGTCCAAAATGTTTCTTTAAAAACGGACTTGTGCATTGAAAATCTGTGCTCTGTAAAATGCTGTTACATGTACTTGTCTTATGTTGTGTGTGCACTTGCACACATACGCGCACACCTCTGCCATCTTCTTACCTGTGGACACAACAGCACAGACGCCTTGGTGCTTTCCCATCTGCAGACACACCTTTGGACCTCCCTGCAGTACCCACACCTATGCACGCACACTTAATCCCTAGGTGCTGCACCACACACCCCTAGCCGGGCACAGGCCTCTGTCCATCCCCCCCATACTCACTGCACATACATGCAGCTACATATCTTGTTCACCAATCCCTTCACACACTCACATAAATAATTCCACAGTCTCATGTACACACACATAGCTCTACATCTCCTCACCGACACAGGAACCTCCATGCAGTGTTACAGACATGTACACCCCTATACCCACATATACTTGCACACACACACCTACAAATACCCACCCATCTATACTCCCTCCTACACATAAACCCACTCTACCTCCCCAGCTGTGTGAATTCAAAAACACCCCAACCAAAATACATGCGAGCATCCCACCACACACATATGTGTATGTGCACATGCAAAGACGCACAAACATCTATGGGTTCTGTGAGTTGGGCTTGGATTTAGACTGAAGCATGTGCTTTACATTTCATATGCTGTTGAGAACAGTGTGTTATGTTACAGCTGTGTCTGTATATCCCCACTGCCTTTAATGTTTGATGCAGCTTTTACTTATAACCAGGTACTCAGTGGCATTTGGTGGGCATTGAGGTAAAAAATCCATCTTCTGTCTTGGTTTTGGGGGACAGCTTGAGCTCAAAACGAGAGCTTTTGTGTTCTTCACCAGTGTGAGGGGACAAGTCTGTGATTACACGCCTAGAAAACACAGCCTGAGGTGATGCCATACAGAAACACCTCAGGCAGCCCTGATGTCTGTGGGCAGCAGAAGCCTTTCCCTGCCCTCTACCAGAGTGAGTGATGCAGTGCCGGGCTGTGTGATTTTTGTACTGGCCACTGTGTTGTGTTATTTCATAGGTATGTCTTTGATCACCCAGTGAACTAAACTGCTGAATTGAAATGTCCTCTGTGCTGTGGGGGCAATCACAGATGCTTTTCTGTTAAGGTTAGAGCAGAGCCATTCTTAAATCCTTTCTGATAAGAGACTGTAATCAAGGGTGTTCATCATCAAACATAAAGAGCCAGACAGAAGTTTTACAATCAACATTGGAAAAAAGAGAACAGGATACAGGGAAATTACCTAGCTAAGGAATTTCAGTAAAATTTAAATGGTTATCCTTGAATAACTTTTTTTTTCTTACATTACAGACAAATATAGTTCAGCTTTCCAGACGACTGTTCAATTTAAAAGATAAGTAATTATATTTGAACACAAGTCCAGAAATTTTCCCTGCTCCTTCATGGGTGCAAATGAAGACTGGAAAGCAGAGGAATAAATCCATGTATTCTGAAAATCCTGAATGCTGTGGCTTCCTCCCTCCAGTTCTGTGTAGTGCAGCCACCTATTTTAGGGGAGGAAGAGGAATTAAAATATTTTTTCAGTTCTTAGTGGTGTTTTATAGATGGTAGTTGCCTTTTAGAGGAGAGAAGCCCATAACTCACTATAGGCTTTTCAATAAGAAAATTAAAAGAACTTGGAAATCTCCAGAAACATCCAAGGTGTGTTCACATAAGGAGATCACATAAGTAATGTTAGGAGGATGAAGGGAGTTTTCAATTAAGAATGCTACATTTTTCTTCAAGCAAAGAAATGTTCTTTATAAAAAGATATAACTCAAAAGGCAGCCCTTCTTCAGTACTTTTTGTCAGTTATGTATGCCTTTTGCCACTAACACAATAGCTTTCTTTAGGATTGCTTATGCTTTTATTCCAACTGGGGTAGTTGGAAGTTATCAATATACAGTTAAATTTAGCATCTCTCATTTGCATAGTATGCAAAATGGCTATTTTGTTTGCATTTGTTCTCTTTTACTGCTGTGTTTTTCTTGCTGCTGGATTCTGAACTTCTTCATGATATAAAGACATAACTAAAAGTACAAAAATTTATTGGGAGAGTTTAGGTGCCAATTCTTCAAACAATTGCTTTTGTTAGCTTTGCATTGTGAATAGATACTGGAGGAGAAAGGCCTTATTATGGAGGGCACACTGGAAATTAAAATAAGCAATTTTTGGTTAAAAAGAAGTACTTTAAATCCAGTTCTAAATTTATTCTTCCTTTCTGTTCCCAGCCTCTTCTGCCACCAAAATAAGATGAAAATTGCTTATGAATATGAGTTTTATTTCCAAAGCCAAAATGTGACTGAAATTTTTATGGCAGAATTTTGCTTTTCTTTCAAAAAATAATTTTGCTTTTCTTTCAAAAAATAATTTTCCTGGTCCCAAATTATGTTGTTGATGATTCCCAAAGAAAGAAAAAAGAAGTGGGATTAGGAAAGACTACTTGTAGTCTTTTCCACTCTGATTTGCTTGAAGTTATATATATTTATTTAGAGGGACTACTGCCTAAATTTTTGTGGGGTTTTTTTGGAGACCTGATTATATATGGACTATCTAGCTCAGGGACCAGGAAAAACTGTAGAAAAAATATTGGGGGAAGACTAAACTATTCAGATGGGAAAAAGAATCATATTTCTGTGTTAAATTTTCCCTGTAAGTTTGTTTATTGTGGAATAGTTGAAGTGCTCTTTAAAGACATACAAATTGAAACAATTTATATTATTTGAATGTTCAAAGGGTTTACTATTGTTAGGAACTAACCTTGAGTTGGTTCTCATTTTAAATTTGTGAAATGATACCCTTTGCAAACATAAGTCCCAAGGAGAGTTTTACGTTTCTTTTTCTAGACATCAGCCCTTCAGAACTCTGCAGAAAGAATTCAGCTGCTATAGTACAAATAAAGTCTTGTGTAGGAAGATCTCTTTTCCATGAAGTTCCTTATCGGTTACATCACCTGGGATTTAAGAAATCTGTTTCTGTAAGAGAAGCAAAAATCATCTTTTCTTTCAGTGCTTCTTTATTGTGTGTTCAGTGGATTAATTGGTGATTCCATCTGCTGTGAACTTGTCTTCGACATCACCCAGTGTCACAGTTTAGCAGTGAGACTCTTTGTCTGGAAAGATTATTGAGGAGGGTCAGGTTATATGAATTTGGCATAAGCCTTGCTGAATTCAGTAGTCAAGTGTCAATACACACTATCCAAAATGTGGAAGGCATCTCTGTGTCTTTTGCTTCCACAGAAGTTCACTGATACAAATGCATTTCACCATACAAAAAAGCCAGCTGGCATTGACAATGTATTTATTAGATGCCCAAAAGGTGCACTGCATCTTTTTATCTTGTTGTAGACCTACAGGTAAAGTTGAGTTGTGCCAAGTGGTGTGCATGGTCCTTCCTTCATCTTTCCTTCTTACCTTTTCTCTTTTCCATTTTATGGTAAGATGCCATTATAAAGGAAGGTTCTAAGAAAGAGTATTTACATCTGCACATGATGTAACTGTATGATCTGCTGGGATACAGAGTTTTAGAAGTAGCATTTAATATTTGACAAAAGATCTGATGAATTTTTGTTGTGTGTGTTGAGCTCACTACTGAAAGTGGTGTAAGTTAGAACTTTAAATTCCTCCCAAAATGAATAAGCCGGCAATGAATCTCAAGCTGCTTTTATCTCATAGGCATCCTTGCTGATTAATGAATGTGGTTGATGAGTTTCACTGGTATGTATCCTCAGCTAAAAAGAATTAAATAGTACGTAATAGAAATGAAATGTAAGTTAATTTTAAAGACAGTTTCTTAATTTTGGAACCCAGGTAATTTTTTTTCCCTGTCAGAAAAGAAAAAGAAAATGTACCTTTGCTCTCTGTGGAGTTTGTGTGTGCTGTATAGCAGGACTTAACAAGAGCTTAATCAGAGAATCACAGATTCATTTAGGTTGGAAAAATCCTTTAAGGTCATCGAGTACAATTTTGAACCTAACCAAAATAAATCCACCATGGTGCTGCATCTACTATGTCTTTTAAATACCTCCATGGGTGGTGACCCCTGTGCAGCCTGTTCCAGTGCCTGTCAATCTTTTTAGTGAGGAAATTTTCTCTAATATCTAATCTAAACCTCCTCTGGTGTAATTTAAGGCCCTTTCCTCTCATCCTGTCACTTGTTACCTGGGAGGAGAGACCAGCTCCCTCCTGTCTACGCCCTCCTTTCAGGCAGTTGTGGAGACCCACAAAGTCACCCCTCAGTCTCCTTTTCTCCAGGCTAAACAACCCCAGCTCCTTAGGTGCTCTTCATAGGACTTGTGCTCCAGATCCTTCACCAGTTTTGCTGCTTTTTGTGGCTTTTTGGACACACTCCGGCACCTCTCAAATGAACAAGCACTAACTTTGTAAATTTATTGAGTATTTTTTCCTTCCAAGCAGTTATTTTCCTACTGTCTTTCCTAGGTTTTGAGTAGCTGCCCTTAGGCTAATATTTATGGACTCTGTGACATAGACTGTTTATAATGGATACTGGGTTGATGACTGAATTATAGACCTGAACATCATCTGGATATTCCTCATACCAAGCACATTAATCACAGAAATGATAAACTGCTGTCATAAAGTGATACATTTGAGCAACCTTCAGCTGGGAGGAATATATATGAATGTGATGACTCCCTTGTGTAATACAGACATTAAAACAAAATATTTATATATATGTTGTTACAGAAGTTAATTTTCTTACAAAAATTGTTGTTCCATCCACTTGGGAAGTCTTTTAGGTGTACAGTAATATCCTGACACAATTGCTTCCTGCAGGAATCAGATCACAGCTCTGTAGCTGGGAATACCAGTGCTTGACTGGAACAACCAGCAAGCTCTTACAATATATCAGTAAGAAGCTGAGATTAAAAACATAGGATGCCTATAACCACAGATTTCTGTAGTGACTGACTTTACTAAAGTTGCCTGAAGAGCAACTGAGGAGTGAGAAGATCTGGAGCAGTATTGTCCAGATTCTCAACAGCAAACATAGCCACATTAATGTCAATAGCATCTAATAAAAATAAACTAAAAATCCTTATGCTTCCCAAGGCTCTGTTCAAATACTTTTGAAACATTTGATTATTTTACTAGTTAATTTCGAAATATTTTTATTTGGCAGTACTGTTAGTATGGTTGTCAGATTAGATTACCACTGTTTCCTGAATGGAGCTTCTGACATCTCTTATGGCTAATCTGCTGCTCTTTACAATGGTCTAAAAAAAGGCCTTATTTTCTTCCTTAAATCCTTATAATTTCTCTTTACAGCCCTCATTCTCTTCCCCGTCTCTTCGGTTTTGTCTTTGTTTCGTGATCCTCCTCTGCATCACATTCCAGATCCATTGTTACATTATCTCTTTACAAGGTGCTGAATTTTAAGATTATAATGTTTTAACCTTTTTACTGAGTTCATTAAGAGTCTTTAAAAATAGATTGATTATTCTCTTCACCTTAAAAGGTCTTCATACACTAGAGATACCCTATTTTTTCTGTCTTTATTGTCATGTCTTGGAAATTTATTATATTACTGCTGTGGTGATTTTTTTTTCCCCACAAGTATATTTTTTGATATATTTTTGTCCCTGTGCTTGAAAAAGTCTCATTTCACTTTGCCTAGTTATTCTGTATGTAAACCTTCTAGAAACACATGGTCAATGTATTAATTCCTTTGACAGGGGAGCCTTCTTTTGGTCTCTACATCTTCCCTTCTGCGAAGATACTTGTGTCTTCTGCTATTAAATCCTAAATTCCTTAGGTTAAGACTATAATATGTCTTTCTTCTACAAACAGTCTTTTTACTCAAAGCTAATTTTTCCCTGTTCTTCATTTGCAATAATAAGATTTCTGTTGCAAACAATTAAAAAATTCTAGTGACAACTGAGGCAAGATATTGTCAGATGTGTGCCCAAGCAAGGCTTGATTTAAAGAAAGTCCTTTTTCTGTATAAGAGTGGCTTCCCAGGGGTAGTCTGCATTACCAAGTTGAATAATGCAGAAGGGCTTGTAAGCAAACAGTTTAAGCCAAATGAATGCTTCCGAGTATCAGTTCAAGAAGGCTGGTATCTGCCTATTGGACATGTCTCTCAAATGTCTGTTATGTCTTTGTTTTACTTCAAGAATCGGGTGTTTTTTAGTTGTTGTTGTTTTTTTGTTTTTGTTTTTTTTTTTGTTTTGTTTTTGTTTTACTGGTGCAATGTCCTTGTAAACACAGTTTTTATAAATCAAGGTCAATTCTGTAATTTGACACAGATTGGGCATAAAGATATTCTGATTCTTTTTGATTTAATGCATCTCTGGACTACTTCTAATACCGTTCTCAGTTCTGAATAAATTGTTAATGAGGAGTACTTTCACATGTCTTCCTGCAGCTGTAATAAATTGTAGGAAGTATTTCTTTCCAGGGATAGACTTCCACATCTGCTTCATTTGTGAGCAGTCAGAAGCAGGGACCTGAAGAGCTGTGACTGTGGAAAGCTCACTTTCCTTCTTTCTCTGCTGAAACTACTGAAAATGCTGAAAGCTCTCTAATTATGCTTGTTTGCTTGGTGTTTTTTTGGTCAGACTATGAAGGTAAGCCTCGCTACCCTGGAATTATTTTATAAGTTGATTCTGATATATAAAAGGCTCAATGATAACTCATTTTTCTGATAGATAGTTATTGACACGTTTAGATTCATATGTCCAAATCTTGTTTTTCTTTGTAGAAGTTCATTTGAGCTGATTCCCTCTCCCTCTTCTCTACTTAGAGGAGTTGCTTAGACATTTCAGTGCATATTTTCGAAGCTGTATTTTGTGATGATTATTTCTGTTATCCATCACTCTTCTTGCAACTGTTCTGGCAGTTCTGCCCAAAATAATTCTGCTCCAAAAAATATCTAATAAAAACATGTTCAGGCTCTTAGGATGTTGACTCCTGTTACCAAGAATTGAAGATGTTCTTGACAGTGGTGGGGGTGGTAGGTTGGACATAAATGTGTCACAGGCTGAAATAGGAGGGGGCAGTAGTGCTGCCATATCACTCCTGGGGGGCCCATGGGTGGGCCACATGGAGCAGAAGCCCCCAAAATACTGCAGCCCACAGCCAGACCAGAACAACCCACGATGAGGTCAGAGCACTGAGGAACAGAAGGGTAGAAACAATAATAGGAAGGTGAAACAAACTATTTAGCATCTGGCAGCAGAAATTCTAAGAGCAAAGAAGCAAACTAAATCTGTCATGTGCAGACCTTCAACCTCCTAAACTGCTTTTTGCTTCACTAGTTCCATGTGAATGGTTTGAACTTAATCTCTGGTGAAAGTCAGGTAAGTTGGTACTGGGGAAGGAAGAAGTTATTTCTTTACTTAAATATAGTAGTTTATGTTCTTTTTCTCTGAGTTCAAGTCAGTGAACAGAGATTTGTGTTGCATGGCAATAAATTATTAAAGTACAATTCCTCAACTGCAGACAGTTTTGCCTGTAACAGAATTTTGTTCTGAAAAAACCTACTATGTTTTTTCTCCAAGTGAAAAAGTCAGTGTACAGGTAAAACAATAAATAAGATGTGACTGTGCAGCACAATTTCTTTTTTATTGTAGCTGATGATTACATAAAACTTTCAAGCACGGAAGTATAACTTTAACACTTTGTCTTATATTAGATTTTCTTCATAATTCCTCAAACCTGGACAATTCCTATGAATGCACTTAAAGTATGTAGCTTAATGTTGAGGTGCTTTGCTTTTGGGTGCAGGTCAAGGGCATAGTTTAATTTTAGCATTCACTCCCTTTGTTGGGGTGTGGGGAATACTGGCAGCACGTTCCACCACATGTCTGTGCTACGGGTGCTGCGTACTGTACTGCAGCAGTGCTGCTTTAGTAACTCCCTTTTGGGAGGAACAGAGCTCCTTCTCATTACAGTGCCATGGTACATTGCAATACTTTTGCCAGTTACAGTGATGGTTTTACATTGCAGGAAGAATCAGGAAGAATCTTCTGCAGTAAGGTACAAGGATTTTACTTGCAAGAAAGTAAGTGACTTTGACAGAAAAAGAAAAGGTGCTAGTGTTAACGCAGTATAGGAGAATCAAATCTGCTAGTGGTTTCATTTGTATTGTAGATCTGATTTTGATTTGTATGGAGATGTACTGAAGTAAGTGTAAGAAGAAAAGAAAAACAGAAGGATAGTGAACTATACTGTATGTTACTGTAACTTTCTTGTTTCTTGTTTGTCTGCACATCCTCCCAAATCAGCATGTTATGTATGGTAAAATATAGGACCAAATCTTAATTATAGCACCATTAGCTGAAGCCTAAACTTAGTCTTTGAATCCTCCTTTTTTAGCCCACCCATAAACAGAGAAATTGTGCCAGCAGACATAAGGCAGAGCAGCATTCTTGGGTTGAACTGGAAAAGCAATCATTTCCTGGCAGAGAACAAACTTGGTCAAGTTATAAAGTGGTTTCACTTGAACAGAGCCCGTGCTATCAACTTTTATTAGGGTACTGTTTATCTTGGGCCTTGTGGGAGTAAAGAGAAATGGAAATTTTAGGTAAACACTTGTGCTGCGTCTAAAGGTTTTGCCTTTATGAAGTATGGGACTGGGGAGAAATGTTTCATTTCATTTTGAAATCTCTTTCTTGTCAATTCAGAAATTGCCTGTTGACAAAAAAAAGTGTTAAAAATATAGAAAATGAAGAAGAGTAAATCCATTTGAGAAGCCTACTGCTGCTTTGATAGATGAGCTTAAGAGTTATGTGATGCTTTTCTCTGAAAGTTAAGCTACACACTTTTGGAAGGAGAAAGGGCCTGTGTACAGATTTTATTACAACACTAAAACCCATTACCTATGTGGTCTACAGCAATGCTTGCTCTGGCCTAGCTGAGGAAAACATTGGTGCTTGGGATTCACAGAATCACCTTTTTCTTCAGCCTCTTCACTCCCAGGCCCAAAAGTCATTACAACCAGCCAAGGCTTTTTATCCTCAGATGTTCTGCATAGATCTGCACTAGGAGTGCTGAAATCAACTAGTAACCTCAGCCAGACTGAGCTGTGACTTTCCAGAGAAGTGTTTGGTTGTCTCCAGATGACATACCCCAGAGCACCAGTGCTATAAGCATGGAGCAGAGCCACCCAAGCTGATGGTGCCCTGAATTAGCCCACATTCAGCACATGTTTAGATTTGATGTTACAGTTGATCTAATATTGCTGCTGCTAGAAGGGGCAATCACATTCCCTCTGACCCCAGCTGTTTTGCTCTGGTGCTGTTTTCAGAGCAGCATTTTTCTAGAGTCTCATATGAAACAGGACCCTGTGGCTGGGGTGACACACTTGTCACCTTCTCAGTCAGGAAAGATCTGTCTGGGGAATATTCTGCGTGGGTCAGTCCACATCTGCAGGATGAAGTGTGAAGCGTATTGCTGGCTTCTTATTTCCTCCTCATTCTGGCATTAATCATTCTGGTTCTTGGTGGTCAAACTCTGTACTGTCTCAGGAACTCCTTTTTCACAGCCAATAAGTTGTAACAGGGATCAGCTGGAAGGGAAAGAGCAGAAGTCCAAATTCTTTATGAGCTGTTGAACCCAAGGGGAAAAAAAGCAAGTTCCCTAGCACTACAAGGAACCTTTTGCATCACTGAGCCATTTTCTGCTGTTGAAGGCACTGTGCCATACAGTTCCTTCCTTAAACTTATCAAAGTCAGTATGAAAACCAGCTAGTGTTTTCTTGCCTCTGCTAGTCCCATTGTAAAGGCTGTCCTAGGATTTGATTGCTTTAACAGACAGGAACCTTCACTTTTGAGCAGAAGTTTATCCACTCCTCAGTTTATCTGTTTATTTTTGTGCAAGCAGTTACTTTTCATCCTGTGCTTACCTTTCCTGAACTTCCCATGAAGACCAGATATGAGTTCTCTTTGGTTTTGTTTTGCTGTGGGAAACAAGCAAATCTGGTTTTTATGTACTCAGTGAGTTCTGTCTCTCAATTCCTTTTTCTCCATCATTCTATTTTCTGTTTAATTCTTTAATGTATGTGACATAAATTCAAGGATCTATACAGAACTTCTACTTGTTCTGCAGTGCTGCAGTGATATATTCACCTGATATATTTAAGAATTTTATTTTTCTGTTTTACGTAAGTGTTACTAGGCAATTTAGACCAGTCCTTAATTAGATTCAATTATGAGCTCCCAATAAATTGTGAAATTTTATGTTATTCCCTAATTCATTGATCTCATTATTTTGATACTGATTCATTCAATTTTTCTGATCCAGATCTCAAGGCCATTCTTCTTAGGCCTTTTGTGTATCCATCACTGTGCACTGTGATTAAGTTATTTCACATCAAAGTTATGATATTTCTTCTAGCTTTATCACTAAAAATATTAAGCAAGGTTGGACCAAGCACCAGTGAGTGTTGGATCTCTCTAATGATCTCCTGCCAGTCATTTGATCTGTTACTTACTGTATCTATTTTTCATCTTGCTCTTGTAGTACCTATCATTCATCTGACACTGAATATAAACTTCCATTTGTCAAATGTTTTACTTAAGCAAAACTAGGATATTGTCTATAAAATATAGTGCTTTTATTAGAAAAGGCTACCCAGTAAAACAGAGTGCTTATAGATCCTGTTATGATTTGTTTTGTTTGCAATTGATCTGCATATTAATTATCCTTTCCTTGAAATTATTTTCTGAAGTCTTGCCTATTAATGAAATCCAAGTCTGAAAATTCCTTGATCATATTTCATTACTTCTTATTGTTTACATCCTAAATCCTAGCTATAATATCAGACACAGCACTCTGAATCACTTCTTATGCATACCTGATTGCTTTTCTCATCAATATTAGGACTTGCTTTCTCTTCTCTACTTACTATTTTTTATTTATTATTACCATACTCTTATCTGCCAGATTTACCTTTTATTGTGTAATAGGTGTAGAAATCACAGAGATATATCTCAACTTTTTCCCCTTTGCTTAGTGTAAAACTCCTCATGTCAGTCATGTCAGCCTTACTTAGAGAAGACTGTATCCCCAGGCTGAGGTGAGCCTCTTCTCTTGCTCATGTTTATGTAATGCCTAGCTTTCCAAGGTTGGCTTCCTGTAAACACAAAGGTAATCCAAATCATACAAAAAAATGTAACTTCCTATAGTATTCAAGCCTCTATAACAGGAGAATTGCAGAGTCTCTCTGCTGTTCGGCCTGTTCAGAAAAGAAAGGATAGGAGTTCCAAAGTAAATTTGATCAGAGCGAGGGTTTTGTTGTACCGTTTCATTGTCTGCGTTTTGTCTTTTGAAACAAAAGACAAAAGACAGTCTTTTGAAGACTCAGCCTGCTATTTCTTGAATTGCTGTTTTCCTTTCCGCATGTCCTTCAGGAAGGGAAAGAGGGTGCCTGGAATGCAGGTAATGCTGTGAAAACTGCAGGGCAGATTTTCACCTTCTGTGTTAAGATAAATATAATAATAGAGGAGGTGGAATTTTATAGTGCATAAATAAGAAACCGCATACAATGAGAATTTTAGGTTTTCCAAAGAATATTGTCAAAACATGGAAAAAGGAGAATAAAGGGAAATGAAGAAGCTACCTCTGCAGGATCAGCAATGATGCCTTTGCAGTATTTTTTAAGTCCAGATTTGTCAGGGGTAGGATGTGTTAGATCTTTACTACAGGATTCCTCCTGCACATCATTAGGTTCATAGCTTTTGCTCTCCGCATCATACAGGTGAAGGTTTGCAGCAAGAACAGGCATATATTTATGGCATAGTCTACTTTGTACTCAATAATCACGAAGCCCTTTCCATAATATTCTGTCATCTTTGGGTGGGTAAGGATATATCATGCCTCTACTACCTGTCAGGTAAGATATTGCTGTGTGCTGTGCTTGGATCAAAACTGAAGGTTGTTTCAGCTGGTGCAGAACAGAGTTCTTTAATTCTTGGATATCAGTCTTTCATTTATGTTTGATCAAGTTGATAACTTTTTTTTTTTTTGGTACAGGCTGTGACTTCCTGTAGTGCTGTCCTTTATTTTTTAACTTTTTAATCTCTGATTCTCACAGCATTGGATTGGACATCTGGCTAAAGCAAGGCTTTTGATCCCACTGCAGATTTAAAATCAGTATTTGTTCAAATTTACTTATAATTGTATACTTTAAAATTCCTTGAAATTCTCTTCTTATAAATATATATTTTTTCAAAGATCCTGTCAAGGAAGTTAGATGTTCTTGAATGAGTGTGTAATAAAGTTCCCTTAGTCACAGTAGAATTTTGGTGGTTCTCAACTGCAGAAAGTAAAATGCTTTGTCACAGTAATGAAATGAATATAAAAACTCATAGTAGCAGAACTAAAACTCAGTCACTAACTTTTGGGAGTCTGAAGCGGAGAGATGAAATTGTCCTTCTCTAAGTGAAAACATGATCAAAAATAATATTCTTTAAAAATAAAATTGCTAATATGCATGGTGTGGAGTTAAAAAATATTCAGCTTTCTAGATAAAGATGATACTTCGTATCTTGGTCATGTTTTCTGGTAGGAAAGACAGTCAATAAGTTCAATTACATTGAGAATTTGGCTGGTTAAGTAGTCTCTGAGCACTGACCTTCATTTGGAAGGCTGTGGAGGAAGGGCCACAGCAGGAATTCTCATGAGGGCCCTGTAGTGAGAGTTTATGAGAATACAGAACAATATGTTTTTAAGAGTGAAATGAAAGCAGAAAGAAATTAAAAAACTGTGATGTAAATGGAGAACATAGTGTCTAGAGACCTCTGAAAAGAGGAGAGGAATCGGGCATAAGGAATGAGAGGCATGGCAGGAAGTGTGTACAGAGTAGCTGCCTTCCTACCAGATGAGGGCATGAGGTAGAAAGGGCACTGGCAACTGGCCACTTCCTGAACACAGTGTGTGCAGGTGACTTTTCCTTCTGATAGTAAATTTGTACTTTGAGTAACTTCAGGGTACATTTTTAACCTTAAGACAATGAGAGAAATGTGAAGACCTCTAGGTTCTCGGGTCTTTCTCAGATCAGATTGTGTTTTATTTACTGAAATTTAATTGATCCAGTGTGAATTATTATAGTTTTGGTGTCCTGTCACTGGAAGAACAATCTCTGCCAAAGTTTTGCTGTATCCAGGACAGTCCACAGACACTTGGACCACAAATTACATATAAATATATAACTATTTTAATGAATCCATGGGAAATAGTGGAGGGGGGTTTTTTGTTTGTTTTTGGCTTTTTTTTTTCCTCAAGGTTTTTCTTTTGTTTTGAAGGTCATAGTTATTAAAAGATGAGGTTTTAAGTGAACAATGTCTTTTCTCAAAGTTGGGATATTTCTAAGCCATTGTATCAGTGATCCGGCTTGCATGAGTATAGCTGAAGTGCCTGGAAAATATTCTGTGGAGAGGAAGGATAGAAATTCTTACACTAACTTTACTGGCGGTGAAAATATACTGCCTAATTCTACTTTTAAAGATATACATTGCTTTATTTGGAATGGAGAATAAAAATAGACCTGATTTAGCCAGTATCTCAGTAACACCAATGAGTGTTTCCTCGCACTTCATCACAGCACAGGACTCGCTGGGCAGGCGATGATGTGCAGCTCCAGGCACTCCCTGCCTGGCAAGAGGTTCTTCACAGGAAGACTGTATAGTTTCATAGCTATATCCTTTTCTGGCAGTGCTGCTCTGCACTACAGCCACTGCTTTCCACTACTTATTCCAGTCTCTAGAGATCACATCATCAACTGGCACAACAGGGTGTGCAGCCGTGCAGTGAACTGGACTGGAAGACTGATTTGCATTAAAAATAACTTTTTAATCTTTTGCTGTGTTATTTTTAGCCCGGTTACTTGCTTGACCTAAGTCACAGCATGGCTGGATAAACTGATACACTGCTGCCAGAGTCCTACTGGGAAAAAGGAGTTGGGATAGGGGAGATAAAGACTCCCCTGAGAGGGGCTGGGCTGGCAAGCAGACTGCACAGGAGTGTTGTAGGTTGTTGGAGATGTGAATGTGCCATTAATAGAGAGATCTTAATATGGATTGAAAGAAGCGTGAAGAAAAGCAGCAAAAATAATCAGATCTGTGTATTTGTGTACAAGTGCATGAAGGGGATTGGTCTGGTGTAAGCAGCTGGAGGAAGTGAGGGTGGCATAGGAAGGTGCAAGTGCAGAAATACTTGAATAGTGTAAGCATCACCGATGACAAGGGCTATAGTAAAATTATGGAAAATAACAATAAACTTATCTGGGTTTGGGTTTGGTTGGTCTGGTTTTGTTTTTGGTTTTTTGGTGTTTTTACTGTCAATGCAATGTATCATAGCATTGAAGGTTTCTGTTTCTGTCAGAAATTGTTTCTTAAAGGAGGTTCAATTTCTTGGAACTCATGAAGCCGAGTTGGATAAAAACTAGAAAACGTACTGTTTGAAGTAATTCTCCATTAACAGAGAGATGAATGACTGTGATTTGTTACACATTTACACCTCAGCAACTGCGAATCAAAGGTGGCAAATGCTGTTGAAGACCACAACTGCATTTCAGATGGGAAATTCAAGATGCAAAGTATGCTGTGCAATCATGTTTTTGGCCATACCTACTACCTTTTATCTGCTTGCTTGCCCTTACTCCTTCATATTTCAAGCGTTCCTTTGCATCAGTCAACTATGAATGAGATGCTGGGCTGGATTCCAGTGAGGGTTGAATTCACTTCAGAGGTCAGAGTGTTGTAGTGAAGCTACACTATGTGTTTATAAAGCAATCTTCCTTGTGTAGACAGAGTTGCTGGTAATTGGAATATTTTGAGACAAGAATTTTCAACTAGTTTCCTGCACAATGGTGAAATGGTTTCTAGCTTTTATAAAAGAGTGGACATTCCTGGACAGAACCAGGAATGAAGATTTTCTCTTCACTGTGGAGTACCTTCAGTCTTGGTAGTCTAGGACTGTAAATGACTGGTAGGTATTGACTGATCTTTTTGTGCATGAGGGACATACTGTGATTTTCTCCTTTTTTTTTCCTTCATTATGTAATGAAAGCATTTTTTAAAAAATCGCAGCTGTAAATACTACTAAAAATTCAGTTCCACGTAATGTCCTTATATTTCCAGTCAGGTTTATTCCTGTCATGTACCTAATAATATAAATATTGGAGAAGAAATTGAAGGGCCAAATGGAATGATACTTCACCTATGGTCTAGTCTCTAACAAGCCCAAATCCTGATTTTGATCATGCCTGGCTTTAATTGTGCTGAATTCCTGGAGGCTGCTATCAGACTATTTCATTCCCCAATGGTAAAAGCATCTTGAAACCAAAATATCTCATAAGGTTATGCCTGTATTTGAGTTAGTACTGGAAAAATTAGATTGTATTTGGTTTCTGGATGAAACTCTTATTTCGTTCCTGGCACTGAAAAGGACTAGGTGGCAGGCTAGCTTTTTAACACATCTGTATTAAATATATTATATGGAGATATGGTTTAAATGTAATTGGTTATGGTTTATGTGTAGCTATGGAATTTGAGAATCATCTAATGATTTTCTCTTTAAACAGACTTTTTCACTGTACCAGTGTGGTATGCTTGAGGATTTCATTGTTTTAGAGTCCTCCCTTTCATCCAGCCTATTTCTCATCCTTCTTGTGTGTTAGCTAATTCTGACATTTTCTTAATTTGAAACCTAATCCATGACATAAGTTTTAAGTAGTCATGTGAATAATTCTACTGATTGTAACTCAATGTGAAAGACCTTTTCAGAGTCAACTTTTTTGACTCTGTTCTCTCACGATCATTTTCTTTAAAATGGATTTGTATCAGTGGTGCTGTACAAGAACAACCTGTTTTCTTCTTCTTGTGGTTACTTGTTTCTGGCCTAGCTTGTAAGCATGAGTATGAAAGGAGAAATGTGTTGGACTTGTCCTGACTTTGATAGCTCCACCAGTACAGGTATTCCTAGTCTCATATATTTTAAATTCCTTCTGATTTCTATAAAAACTGAAAATTGTGGGGCTTATTACATGTTTAAATAGTTCCTGTAAGAGATAAAACCACATGAGTTAATTCTGCTACTACTGACTGTGTATCTGGTGCTTATTTTTGACTCAGTTGTCTTTATCTGTGCTGCAGTGAAGAGGCAGACTCTAATAATTGGATGATGTGGACAAGAAATAGTGGTTTGTATTAACGGTTAAATTAGGTTTATTCTAATTCTCTTTGAATGCTCTTAGCCACTGCAGGACTGTACTCTCTGATATGAGACAATCAGTCACATGGTTAGGTTGGATTAAGAAACCAATTATTTTATGCTACATCTTCAGTTCTTACTGTACTGAATTTGTGGGCCACATAGATTGTAAAGGGTGGTTTGAATGGTAAATCAGTAATCCCATGAGACCTTTCTCTTAGACTGTAGCCCTTTACTCTGCAGTTTGTTTATTTTTACCTTTTGTATCCAAGGATTTTAAAGTAAGCACTATGGTCTTAATTTCACTTTGGAATAGAATCAGCCTGCTGAAATGCAAGTATTGTTTACAAAGGTATTTAATCTTGTTATATTTCTTTATTCAGTGCTAGTTCTGAATCCAACATATTCCCTAGAGTTGTAGTGGTGTACTATGAATAGTTCTGAATACTGTGTGTGGTTGAGGATATTTTCTATGTGTCACTCCACTGTTCATAAAAGAAGCAATTTATGAGACACAGGTTGATGGATAAGTTAACATCTAATGTAGAACAACAATCAGTATTTTCATGTATGTGTGGTATGTCATGCCATGTGTTTCTGAAGGCTGTGTTGATTTACTCCAGGAGGATGAAGGTTGCACTTCTGTCAGGCACAAAAGAATGTTTTTCTGAGATGTCACTTCGAATGCATCATTAACTGGACAAATACATGTCTTGGAGGGTCTTAAGACAAATACATGTCTTAAATAACTAAATTTCTTAATGAAACAATTAATGCAATAAAATTTCAGATCAGCAGGGGTCAAGTCCTACCCCCTGTTCAGTGCCCTCGAAACACTATGGTAGCTCAAACCATGTTTCAGAAATCTTCTTTCCCCTTTGTGAGGCTTCCATTCCTTTTCACAGGTTGCTAAAAGCTTCACAATTGCATTCTGCAGACCTCTGGATCTAAAGCACGTCCAGTTTTTGCAAGGGAAGGCAGATAAACTCTTCCATTTAAGGGTTTTTTTGATATATATGTACAGGAGCCTACTGTTTGTCTGGGTTGTTATTAAACATGCAAAGGTTTAGTTTTAGTTGTACAGACCGGGAAAAGAGAAACAACCCACTTCTGGAAAACAGCCTTCCATAACCTTTGCTGCCAGAATAGCCCACTAACTAATTGCAAACACATGGAAATATTTATAAAGACCAGGGCACGGACTCAAAAATTACTGATCTGCTGCTCCGGTTTAGCATATATGAATGACAGCCCTTAGTAACCCTGCTCTCTGTCAAAGCAGGTCTGCTTTATCACACTCTGACAAAGTGCAGCTGCTCTGCAGGCAGTGGGCACCCCAAAATATTTCAATGAAAATAGCTCATGCTAAGAGGAAAAAGATTTTGAAAAGCAGTTGCCTTGCTAAGAATTAAAAAGGACAGTTTACTTCTGCTTTCTACCAGTGCATTGTGTGTGTTTGAGGAAATTTGAGGAGAATTCAAAAATCTTGCGTATTTCTGTTATCTTTTCAGTGTTACTTGGTGCTTAGCAAGAATAAGTAATGGCTATAATACAAATGTTGGCCTATGCACAGCAGGGCCCTGACATCACAGCCTTAAAGCACTGAACACATAGTTCATTTTCTCTTGCCCTGTGAACTGTTTTCCTGCAGAAGGGTCATGTTTGTATAAACAGAACATGGGGGAAAAAAAAAGGGACTGTCAAGTTTCTAGTAATTTTCATGTAAATACCGGTTTATTCACTGTTCAGTGGCTGGGGGGTTTGTTGTTTGTTTCTTTGTGTGGTTTTTTTTTTTTTTCATATGAAATGATGAGCAAAATATAGGTGTATAGTTACTATTCCTTTGCCACAGCACTGCTGAAAAGTGAGCACAATTTCCTTAATTTAATCACTATCTGCCCAATCTTTGTAGTGTACTTGTACTTCATTTGTTGGAGGAGAAGCTTGGGACACAAATCAATCCCCAACACACAGCAAACTGATTAAAGGAGATGAAAGCATAGTTTCTAGACAAATTAATAAGGGAGAATAACAAACAATAAATTTCATTCCATTAATGTTTTGTAATTAATTAAAAATTTTTATTAATCTCCAGTATATCCTGAAGACCATTTTCATTAGCTTTTGGAGAAATATCATAGTTTATTACCAGTAATTTCTCTTGTAACCAAGTACTCAGAATTTGGGATGTTGTCATGAGCAGCCAGCCAGCCTCCTTTTGGTGTCTATGGAACCAGTTTTGAAATCTCCGGAGGATTAGAGATTTTGAAACAACTCTTAGTGGTATTTGGCATTTGTTCAGCTACCTCTCTCATCACCAGAAAGTACAAAGCTCCTTACACATGCTTAACAGAAAAAAGGGGTTTGAGAGTTTCAAGTTATCGTTTTAGTGAGGGTCATTTTATTTTATGCTTGATGAAAAATCTTGACTATTTGGGCTGAATTTCCTTACAGTTAAAAGACAAGTGGTATGTCTCCTGTTTTACAAAAGAGGTGAGTGTATGCTTTCAATCAGAAATATGAGTGACTTATGAATCAGCTTGTGTTTTGGGTATTACTTTCTTCCTTGGTGTTATTTTTCATCATGTGTGATGCATATGAAGAAGCAAAGCCCACATTTCCTTCAGGTCTGAAGTACTGACAGAAAAATGGCATGCAAGAGCTTGGGAAGAAGGGAGTATAACTGTCTCTTATCTGAGTCCCAGAAATTCTGGCTTTGTGCTGCCTGTTTTCCTGAGAGTTGGATGTTAAAGTTTCCCTGTTGTGAGTATGGATCAAGTTCTATCTGACTTCAGGCTTGGTACTTCCATTATAATAAAATGGCTTCCGTTTTCAGAGTATGCTGCTTATGTTTCTAGAAAGTACAGAATTTTAATGCAAATCTGACACTGAGGACTTAATTTAATCCTATCTGCCCAATCTTTTTAGTGTACTTGTTTTTCTTTTAGTGTTTGAAGTAGCACTACAGTATCAGGAACTTTGGTGTCCCATATACTGCCAAGTCAGTAGTGATTATTTTAATTTGTTTTAATTTATTTCATAATAGTGTTGATTTTAATTATCAATATTATTTATTATATTAAGTATTTTCCACATACAAACAGGAAGTTCCTCACTGTCTTCAATGCCTTGGTTTCTGATCTGATGCATTAAAGAAAGCTGGAAGTTGTGATAGTGTAACAGACCTTCAGAGCATTTATTGGTGTGCTGGACTATGTAGTATTCAGAAAGCCACAATTTACTCTCAATTTACTGAGAGTCTGATAATTTTTCTGTTTATTTTGACTTTTGCTATTGGATATGCAGTGACTAAACAAATCAAGCATATAGGCAGAGAAAGAGAAATAAATGCTCTTTACTCTTTGACCTTGTAGAAGAGAAAAAATACTTCATTTGTTGGAGGAGAAGCTTGGGACACAAATCAATTCCCAACACACAGCAAACTGATTAAGGGACATGAAAGCATAGTTTCTAGACAAATTAATAAGGGAAAATAACAAAAAATAAATTTCATTCCATTAATATTTTGGAATTAATTAAAAATAAATCTGTCTGAAAAGGGTTGACCACTGAATTACACAGAGTAGAAGAAGAATTCCTATTTGTTTTCCAGCATGTGTACCTTTTCTGTGTTAGAACAAAAGTGTTGTGGTGGCTCCTGCTCTATGCATGGGTGGGATCTGCATTGGGAATCCCCACTTACATGAGGGTTCTCACCAACACAGAATGGGAATTATTTAATGCTATTTTAATTTTGGTTGTTTTGAACATATAACTTCAGAATATTTAACTATTTATCTGTTTTTCTCCTACATTGCAGTCCCGTTCACCACCATTAAATTACTACTATTAGTTTACTAAAGGTTGTTTCTATAGTGAACACTTTCAACATGCACGTAAATGTGAGGCCCTGCCTAGCAAGATTTTTTTATCACATCATTCATAATTTATCAGTGTTGTTTTCATTTACCACCTGCCTCCCATTATGCCTGTTAAAATGGGCTAATGTTTTTCAGGATTAATTTTCTCATATGTAAAAGGCATAAGGTTGGAGGTGAGAGAGCAGAACATGGAAAAAGCCATCAATGTGTAATGTACATACATATTTCATATTTATTTTGAATTTCTTCTCTTCTAACTTGTATCATTTGTCTAGTTGAGCAAATGTTTAACTATTGCAATAAATAAGAAACTTCTCCCATAACAAGCGTCTCTGAGGTACACTGTGACTTTAGAAATAACAGTATTCAGATTTTTAAACATTTTAAACATATTTAACATTTTTAAGTTCTGGTTTTTAAAAATATTTTATAGCTCTTCAGGAGTGAAAGAGATATTTCATTTGGGAGTCCACTTTTCTGAATCACTTTTACTTCATTTAGGGACTATACTTAAAGGAAGAGGAAGGTCTATCAAACACCCATGTCGTCAGAAAACTGGATCAATGTTTGGAAATATGATCAACTTTTAAATTATTCATTAAGAAAAATAATCCCAAATGCAGATGAATCAAGTTTTAAAATATTATTCTGTACTCTTGAGTGACATTTGAATTTCAGAATAGGCAGCTGTATTAGCATTCCTTGATATTATCTTTAGCAAATTAAAATAATCAGCCAACCCAACCCAGTTAAAAACCCCAAGCAATGAATCAAAACAAATCATCCAACGAACAAACAAAAAAAAATCCCCCCAAAAAATAAAGACATTTCCAAATTATTAAGTAAAATTAATTTATTTAGATATGGAAGTTTTAAGAATTGTAACATTAAGTTACTGTTGTAACAGGGTTTGTTACACACCTGAATACTTAAGAATTCTTTGTTGAGAGAGAGAAATTCATATACATTTTTGGTGGCATTCTTGGAAAAAAACTCACACTTCAAGTATGACTGAGGAAACTATGATTTTTTTTTTTAAGGGGCTTTCAAAGACTGGATTCATTTAGCTTGGCAAAAGCTACAAAATTAATATGTATTTAAAAAAGCAAAGACTTAAGTGATCACAGCTTTTGGCTCTTACAGAGAAGGAAATGCCTTTAAAAATTCCATATTGCGCCAAAGTTCATTCTCTGCCTCCCCCTCTTTCAAGCCCCTGTTTAATGTTGTGTGGAACATCTGTTTGGGTAAAGTAAGGCTAGCAACAGATTTGTTAACCCTTCATGTCATAGATGTCCAGGTTTATTGTGAGTGGCTTATTTTCTCACCAGACTACTGTGTTTTGGGTACTTTTTACTACATTTTTTTTTCTGCCTCTTTCTCACCACCTTGTTGTTTGTTGTTTGTTTTTGGTTAATATAGGAAACAAAACAAATAAGAGCAGAAAAGCAAACATGGCATAGTTTTTCACTGCTTGTAAAAAAACAGAACAGACCATAAAGCTAGTGAGAAGTAGGTGCATTGATAGCTATCCTGGACCTTATTGTCATCATTTGGGTATAAAGGTCTAAAGAAACTTTTCTGCGTCTCTGAATGACATTTTTGTGAAGAGGTGCCTCGTGCCTGCATTACAAGCATGCTCTGTATTTCAGTGACTGGGTAAGGGCAGAGAAAGCAGGGAACTAAAAAAATGAGGTTGCAACTTTGTTTACAGAAGCAAATTTGTTATGGGAGCAGATCATATCCAGTGGATAAACATGAGGCAGCTCTTGAGTCTTGTAGGTTGTTTCACAAAGTAAAGGGGTGATTTGGATCTGCAGTCTCAATCTGTTCTTCTAGGCCTGGTGTCTTCAGAGCCCTTGCACATTTTCAGTTACACAATTGTTTTTAACCCTGTTCTTTTATAGTAGAGCTGGCTCCAGTATTTCTTTCATCAGTTTCTGATGCCTGGGATTTGGCTACCTTTTGCTGGGTGTCCATGCTATGTCCTTTGCTGCTGCTCAGGAGATAAGCCTGAGCTGGCCCGGGCCTCCCCTGCCTCAGACGCAGGGTTTTCTTTTGGATCCCTACAGGTGTTAGCAACTGAGTGCTGCTGTTCTTCTCTCTCAGGGACTGAGGTCCTCTCATCAAATATTCCCAGCTGAATTCAGGGGAGCAGAGGTGTCTCTGAGGTACCTGAGTCACCAAAGATGTCACTTTCCCAGAAGGCTTTTTTTAAAGCACTTTCTCTTTATTCACCCAAAACAGCTGAAATCCTCACCTACTTGCTGTGCAGTGCTCCAAGTTTTGTTTGTTTCAGGTGATTCTGCTGACAGAGTTGTGGAACAGAGCAGAAAGCCTTCAATATCAAGATAGATGCTTTGAGTTTTCTTTAACTCAAGGTCACTTTTCCACCCAAGTTAATAGCTATTGTTGATTGACACTGAAGATTTAATTAAGTTGATCTTTCTGAGACAAAACTAATGACATAAGGAGAAAAAGATGGATAAATGGCATGAAAACTCTCTCTTTCCTCATATTAGTCTAGGGTCCTGCCTTTGGCTTGTGAAGAACATTTCTAATGTATATTTGGAATGGGTTCTCTCAAAATGTCTGCCTACTAGCATAAGAGTTAGCTGGTTTGTTTCTTTCATTTCACAGAGGTAGTGTAGATTCATAATGTTTTGTTAGGTCTTTAAAAAATAGATGAGCAGAAATATGCTTAAAATTCTCATTAAAAATACAAAGCAACAGAATCAGTATTTAATAATGATGTTCCCAATTAGCCTGGTCAATACTTTTAAGAATCTATTTATCTAATAAATGATGAGATCTTTTTAGAAAGATCTCTAATAAATTTTCTAAAATTGTTGAGTATCAGTTAAAACACATTTCAACCACCAAAACTCTGTTTCTCTCTATTGAGATTTCTTGAGGTGGTAGAGTGTTAAAGATTCCAAAGCTTGTAACTACCACATATCTCTGCTAAAGACAGCATTCAAGAATTTTGAAGAAGCTTTGCTCAGAATATAGAAACATAAAGGTATAAATGAGAACAAAACCAGAGGCACTGTTGAGTACAACATCTCCAAGAAACTTGGTTTAGCATCAGTTCGAGCCAATAAATCCATATTACACAGCATCATTAGATCCTCCATGTTTTATTCTGAACAGAGATGCAGATGCAGTGCATAATTTTACAATTGGAAATAAAAGCCCTGTGGTAAGATTGCCATATTCTCAATTTTGAGCAGCTGTGAAAATGGAGTTTAGTGAAGCTGACTTATTTTTAAAATCCAGCCTTTAGCTTCTGCAGTGTTTACCAAGGATCAAGTTTTCCTTTTTGTGTTTTAAAACATTCTTTTTAAATAGAGAAAGAGAAAATAAGTCTGCTTAACTAGATAGTCTGAAATCTGTAGTAAATACAGTGAACCGAGTATATTTAAAGTGAGTTCTAGTCAGGTCTTCCGGATTGCTATGGCATGTTCTGCTTGAATGACAGAAGATAGATACGGTGTGATTCAACATTTACATTGTTGGATCCTGTATTTACCAATTTGTTACATAATGATGGTGCTTTGCCATTTCTTTTCTTCCCCAGAACTGCCCCTGCTTGGTTAATGCAATTATAATTATATTGTTGCTACTGCATAATTACAGTGCTGCAGGGTTTGTATGCTTAGAACCTACATGCTTGGCAAAACACTGAAAATTGAAGTGTGATGCTTCACTGACTGTTAGACCAGTGTGACATCATTGTGGACCCTGTCCATATGTTAAGTCACGGGCAGTAGTCACTGCGAGAAAGTAACACATTTAAAAAAAATCCCATATGAATAAAGACATTAGTTGGTAGAATGTGTCACAGACATTTCTATTTCAGCTCAAGTGTGGAGTGATTTTTTTTTATGTGAAGAAGGTGGAAGAATGTATACTGCCTCAAATGCAGGCCGTGTAACCACAGTAACCTGGCTTTAGCAGTATGTATCTGAGCTATATAGGGTCTGGGATTAGGAAAATACTGCTATCACTTCTGATTTGTGTTTAAAAAACATGGCTGTATTTCTGTACTGAGTGTGTAGGGTTTATTTAATTTGTACCCAGCTGGAGATGTATTTAACCTTCCCATCCCAAACAGCTTTTGGCCGTTGCAGGATCGATGTCTCCAGGTACTTCTTCTCCTTGTCTCCTTTTTTCAGTCCAACAGAAGACTGTTTCTGTTGTTATTGTTCTATGCTGGATACTGGAGAAAAAGGATGTATCTCTGGGTACCTGAAAGAGGGCTATTCTCCCTTGCATATGGCTCCAACCAGTTGTAGCCATGTTCAGTTTTAGGTCAGATGCTGTGTCACCACTTCTCAGTGCTGTGACCATCACGATTTTCACAGGAAAGACTGGGCAAACCTCTTCTCTAGCAAGCTGAGTAGGTGCCCAACTCTATGCAATATGTTCCTGTCAGCCTCTGGAACCCAAAGGTGCCACCTTGCACGATACTGAAGGTGAATGGGAGAGTGAGGCTCCTATGTTGTCTAATGTTATTGCTGCATGAGCTTTAGTAACCCAGAGTTTCCTGACTCTGATGTTTCATCTGCTCAGCCTTGAGTCCGAGGAAGGCCAATGCATAGGTCTCTGTAAAGGAAGATGATTATGAGTGGAAAGCAAGCTTGGGGACAGGGGAAAAGGTGAACAGGTGGAGTTCACAGAGAGCATCACTCAGGGCTTTGCTAAGCTCTTCTGTTCCTGCATCCTCTGCCCCAAAACACCAGTTCTAGTGCTGAGCCATCTCCTGCCCTAGTGGAGGTTAATGCCTGGTATTGTGCAGTGTCTGCGAAATGCTTATTACTGGGAGCAGCCAGACTTCTTTGAAGTCAGCTCAATTCATTAGAGGATGGTGCTAACAATGCCAAGGTCACAGACTCAATCTGTGTATGAGTCATTGACTTAAGAGCTGGACTCACTGATCCTTGTGGGTCCCGTCCGACTCGGACTAATCTGTGGTTATTGTTTTTCTGTGATTTTAGTATGTACTTGGGTCTCATGGTAGAGCAGAGAGAAAAAGCTTGGAAAGCCAAAAAGAAAACTTTTACTGCTGTCATACTGCATTTATCTTTGGTACAGTTTCATATGTCCTCAGTTTCCTCTTTTGCTGATCCTGTGAGCAAATAGCTGGAAGACAGGGGTGGCTACCCACTGGCCACCAGAATATCTATCAGGGCCACTGGTACCTGAGGGGGTCAGGGCTACAAATGTCTTTATAATAGTACACTCTTATCCATTTTGCAACATTTTTACTACCTAATATGGTATCAGAGCTCAGGCAACTGAAGCTAATTATATCAGCATAACCAAACAGGATCAGCTTCATACCTTTCAGGTAGCTCATTCTGGTTTGTGAGCAAATTAGGCTTTATAAGTTTTTTGCTTCTCCCTGATAACATAGAATTACTAAAATTTATTCATATATGATTGTAATAAGCAATTGTATATGATACATACCTATATTTATGGATCAACAACATATCTAGAGAGCATATATATACAGTAAATACAGCTTTGGTGGTTTTTGTTCTGCCTTACCAGGTGGCTGTCTGTATGGACTTTCTTCATTTGAATAGAAATAACTTCATCTTAAGAAGATACTGAAAATTTTCAGTGGAGCTAATGGAAATGTATATAAACTGTACGATAGATATCACATGCTATCACAGATCAAAACTGTGATGAAAACCTCTTGTTAAATAAGTGCCAATAAACAGTACAACAGAATAATATGTTCAAATTTTATACCAATCAGTATTAACATGGAATTGAATTTTGGCGGGGGAAAGCTTGATTGAACTAAGAAAGTAGCTGGGGAAAAGCTAGTACCTTTATCTGTGGTTTTGGTCAAGAACACCTACATTGTATCACAACATGCTACTTACATTCTTAAGCAACTTACATTTTGCTTAAGTGATGTAACTGCCTGGTTAAAATATAGACCTTCAAATTGGGATCAGGCGTGCATCAAATTAACTGAGCCAGTGATACAGGTTTTTAGGTAATTACAAAGGTGGCTAAGCTACTTCTGCTTCTGCTGATAAACACAGCTGTAGCAGTTAGATGTTTGTACAAAAAAAGGAAAAGGAAAACATTAGCTTCTGTCATTATTTTACATTAAATGGTTCTCCTAACATGTTTTCTAACATTGATTGATATCAGACTCTTTGAATCCAAGTGCCAGCTAGCACCTGGCCCATACTATCAATTTGAAGTGTTCTGACTTCACCTGGACAACTTGACTGCTGCAGAAAACATTTCTTTGTAGCCTAAATCAACTCTTTCAACTCCCTCCTCATTTTTATTAGGTAAAGACAAGATGAATTCCTAACAGTAAATGACTTAATTGAAAGCAACTTGATGAAGTCTTTTCACTATCCAATCTGCATAGTTATTGAGGAGTTGTTTTGTATCAAAGCAGTTATCATGCTCCTACCCCAAGGCTTTAAAGCAAGTGAAGTCTGTTGCCTCAGATGTAGTAGGTAGGCTGGTGCTTCTCTTGTCACTTTTAGTGATGTATTTCAGTTTTGGGGAAACTCCCTCTATCGTCCTGCCTGTACTATGCCTTGTTGTTAAAAGATGAAGTGAAAATACTTCCCCTGTACCATGAGAAAGGGAACAAATGTGTCTTAAACCAGAAATGAGCTCCTTTTATTTTTTTCAAGTTGAGATAATGGGAGGGTTGTGCAAACTTGCAAATTGCACTGTCAGCTCCTTGTTGCCATATTTTATTAAAAGAAGAAAATGAAATCTTGTGCCATTCAGTCTCCAAGCAGTGTAACACATTCCCTTTTCCTCCAGGTTCTAGGTAATGAAAAACAGCGTGGAAAAAAATTAATATAAGTGCTTCTGACTATAATTGAAATTGGAAAATTGGAAAACTGTTACTTTCAATCTTCTTTTGTATTGGTTTGTTTTTGTAAGGGTAATATTTGTTGTCTTGGGTAATTAAAACAGTTTAAAGGTTTATGCGAATGTTACTAGTATCCCTTTTTTCTGATGGGGCAAGGCACTTCATAAGTAGTATGGTTTAATATACATTTATTATGTTTTCTCATTTCCCAAGATTTAAATAATGTTAGTGTAAGCATTTATTATCCATGGTTGTGCTATTTGTATATAAAAAAAGGGTTGGAAAAAAACCTAGTAAAATAAAATCTCTTTAACATTCATATGAAAGAGAAAATTACTTTCCTAAAATATGTTTTTAATTTGAAACATATTGACTTAGTAGATGCAGTTTTATCTGTAGTAGTGAATTGAACTGATTGTTTCTCGTTACCATGGACTTTGAGATTTTAAATCTGGATCTCAGCCACTCACCTCATTTTTATTCATGGATTGTAAGAGAAAAATAAGGTTTCCTGGCTTTTAAAATCCCAGTTGGTTTTCAGCTTTGAATGAAGTAGTTGAAATTTGGAATGAAGCAAAAACACACAATGCACCTGTGGAATAGTCTGTTTCTGTCAAAAGCTGGTTTAGCATTTCAGCTTATTCTAGCACCAGTTCCTTTGTCTTTGGTGTCTTTTTCTTCAGAGATCTGTTTTTTCTTGAACTATTAAATACTACTGAATATTTTTGTAGCTTAAATTAATTGTTTTTACTAGGTTACTGCTTTGCACAGAATAAAATATTTTAACATTTATATAGAAATAGAGTATTTGAAAACAAAATTATTTTAAATAAAGATCAGAAAAGCAGCTGTATTAAAAAAATCTACCCTGCCTAGATCCCTAAGAGATGTGAAAAAGTGTCATTTTGTAGGAAATAAATTGAATAGAAAGGAATGATAAATTTTTTCTGCTTCAGTAAACATAGTTCTGCTCATCACTTTGAAAGCAGACAGATGTGGGATGGAATGTAGTTTTATTCTGTCAAAGTGCCATTTTTACAAAGAATTGTTTTGTATGGAAGATAAAATAGATGTTCTAGTTGAGATTATTTTGTGAATGACTCCTGCTTTCACTTAAAAGCACAGAGCACTAAATACACCATGTTTTTGCTCCAGATACATGTTTAAAATAGACATGTTTCATCAAAGAGTATGTGATTTTGGCTTTGTACACAAATAAACAAGCTTTGCCATGTACTGCAGGTGGTACTGTTTCCCTGCCAAACATTTAGGGAGCTTACCATTGGCAAGGCAGGTCTTATTCCAAATACCATGCAGAACTCTTACACCTTGTGGGTGAGGCACTGGTTTTAGTGTTAGGCATCTTTACAGCCTGTTATAACAGGATGACAGGTTCCATTTTCTTCTGCAAAATAATTCCAGCTTCATATAATCTTTCTTCCTTCCTTCACAGTGTATTTATGAAATCCTTATCCTTTGATCCAGAGTATAGAAAACTCTTTCAAGATCTAGATTGCTAGGTAGGGTCTTTGTATGTTTATAACTTCTATCACATAATTTTTCTTTTAAACTCTGTGCTTACATAGAGGCAAGCTGGAAAATTGTGTTTCTAGAAGGCTGTCTGACAATCAAGGCAAGGTCATATTTTCCAGCAAGAATATCAGATCTATGTCATGTGTGATTTAACCAGCAGTTTCTGTGTGAAGAACAGTGTTCACTTTGTTTACTGGAAGATGACTGAAAATCCTATAATTTATCACTAGTCCATCAGAAACAAGCTTTGGTTGATTTAGTGCCTCATTTGGAATTAAAATGAACATATTTTTTCTTAAATGGTGATTGCTCTGTTTCTAGTCTTACATTCTAGCTTTGTGTAGAACACAAATAGCATTAGTGTATGTTTTTGTAAAATGACAAACTGTATTAATGAAAGAAGATGCTTTGAGGCACACTGCTATGGATTTAAAATATTCTGTTTACTTATTGTAAAGTTGTTTTTCAAAAGAAAATAACTGGAGTGTGAGGTTATTATAATGGATGATGAAGGTTTGTAGTCCTTTTTCACACATAAACTAGCATGTGTAGCTTTAGAGATCTGGGCTGGTTGATTTAAAAAGAGTAAATACCTGTTTCTTACATCAGTCACAACTCCTTCCTCTGTGTTAAGTTGTGAGTACAGGCTGCTAAGGATTACAGCCATTTAAAGTTTCTGCTTCCTTAAAATCCTGTTGTCTTCCTTGCTCTCTGCTTGCATTTTGGTTACATGGTATAAACAAGACAATTAACTACTGTGTCTACCTGGCTGTTTTATCCAAAACAATGCTTTCAGTCTTTATAAGAGCATAAGCTCCATTTTTCTGATTCTGAACCAACTGGCTTGTGTAGGTCTCATGAACTCGTAGACTACAGCTAAAACCCTGCTTAAAACTGAGGTGGATACATAAACAAGCATTTTGACTCAAGTATCATTTCTTCCATGTGCAGATTACATTTCCTTATGACAAAGGCTGAGAGATCAGACAAAAGCCATATGCGGTTTCCCCATTCCCTGGTTCTGGTTCTGTTACTGCCAGACTGTTCTCAGAAAGAGTGGCTGGGAAAGCTTTGGGCTGGCTTGTATTTCCTCACATGTGCTACCAGGAAGTTGAATGACTTACAGAATTAGCAAGCTGTTCTTTCAGAAACAGGAGTTAATGACATGACTCAGTCTGGCACTTAATGGCACTTTACAGCTGCAACAAATGAGTTTCAGTTAGTAACTTTTCACAGATATTAAGAAATTGAAAAGCTCCTGGAAGAGGATTAGCCTTTCAACCTTTAATTGTTTTTGTAGTTAAAAAATATTTTACCTGAACATCTCTCATTCTCATCTATAAATTAGACTATTAGTGTATTCTTCTAGAAACCATCTCAATGTTAGTGTTCATGCAGATTCAATCTTTTCAGCCTGTGCTTAAAAGTAAAACAATGTACACTTCAAATTATGAATGTCTTTGTGCAAAGAAGTTGTGCACTTGATCTATGTCTTATCCATCAAGAGCTTTCTATTTGTGACTCCAGATTACATTTCAAATGCCACAGTTTATTTTTTCCCTTAACCCTTGGTTTCATATATTTTCTAAAATGCTTTCCAAGACTTGGGTTACTCTTAGCCTTCATGTCTCTAATATGTGAGAAATGGAGGCTCAGGTGGTATGATTAAAGGAGTTTATGTTATACTAGGCATGTTAATAGGTGTTCTGCTTAGAAGTCTGTTTATCAGCTGACTTGCTGTTTTTCCCTGACGGAACTTTTTTCCCTCTTCCCATATATCACTACATCTGACCTGTTCTTCTTGAGTCCTGCAGTCCCTCCATCCTGCCTGTCTTTTAATTCATCTCCATATGGACTTCTCCCCTTGCTCTGTTTGGTTGGCCAGAGTGAAGCTGCAGTACATGCTGCTGGACAAGGAGTGTGGCTGCTCAGCCAGATGTGGACTGTATAGCTGGCAGATATGCTCTTCCTCACTCAGCAACCAAGCTCCACTAGCCCATCAGATTTACCTGCTTTGTGATCCTTTGGCTAAACACCACATTCTGCATCTCAGTGGGGAAAGGCAGAGTTTTAACTTTCCCCACACATGTTGTAGATTTGATATGTTTCTGTTGACTTTGTGAAGAAGCAAGTGAATAAACAAGATGCCTTTAAATACTGCAGATGATTTCTGGTATAGTTGGCATCTGGTTTTACTGTCTTTGCCAGTATTAAATGTTTTGACAGGGAAGCTGAGGAAACACGCATCTGCCATCCCACCAAACTCAGAACCCAAACAGCTCTGAAAAATATACTGTGCTTTGTGCCTTTGAGAGCAATTGTTCCAGAGAGACCAAATTGGAAAAGAGTATGTTGCAGTGATCAGAGATATTGATGGTGTCAGCCTCTGCAGCAAAAATGCACACTGTGCTACCCAGGGGTGCCACCATCAACTCCCAATGCAAAACTTCACAGTTGTATTTTCTTCCTCTTCTTTCTGGCCCAAAGATCAGACAAGCTACAGATGCCATCTCTGTCTTGGTTTGGTTACACAGGTCACAGTCCTCATCTCCCCTCCTCTCCCCTTCTCCACACCTCCTTTCCTGTGCTTCCGCAGAAACAGACGTATTGTCCCAGGGGCAGGTTCTGTGTTTGTGTGAGTTAAGAGTGCAAGTCTGATGTCTTGGCTCATTAAAGGAAATGGAAATCCCATCTCACCAAGGTCATAAACACTCACCTTTGTGCGAGGTACATGGTCACTACCAGTGTTTTATCATGAAACCCTTAAGTTCTTGTTAAGTGCATGTAAGGTCTGAAATGTGGAATCCAGAATGCTGTGTTATTAATTTTTTGAGCTAGTTTTCAGAAAATTACTCAAATCTCTACATTGTTGAATATGTCTTAAAATGTGAATGCATAAAAGATGCTGGAGGAGTGGGACTGCAGAGAAAAAACCTCTGAATTAATATTTACTGTATGCATATTTATGCACGTGCAGGTTGTTCCCACCTATGTTAATGCTCTCTTTGCAAAGTAATACTGACTTTCATTCACACATTCTTCAGGTTTCCAGTTGCCTACAAATAATGATCAATTCTCTTGATGCTGTCAATTTTGAAAGGAAACATGCAATGAAAATCTTGGAGATAAGAGATGTAAGAGTTTCTACTTCTGTGGACTCTTGAATTATCAAGATCAAAAGGCTCCCTATTTGAAAAGGTTCACCCATTTCTATTTTTGAAGGTCTGCAGTGCACCAGTCTCGGTTTTAAGTTCAGTTAGGAGATTGTTTAGTGTGTAGGTAATAGCTCTTCCATAACACGTCTCCAGAGCTGTTTATACATGAGCAAAGTTACACATTTCTAAAAATGAAAGGAGAGTTGAAAATGTAGCAGTGTCTGTTTATAGATTTAAAAATTTTAAATCCTAGCAGTCAAAAAACATGACTAGTGGATGTGAGAAGTACATTCTTTCCTTGCAAAAACTGTTGCAAAAGATTTTATGGAAAAATATTTCACTCTTATGATTGCACTATTTTAGTTCTACTTTCTTTGTTGAGGAATCTTGATTTCCTTCAGACACATAAAATGCACAGCCCATCTCTGCATAAATGCACAATTCCTAAAACAACCCAGTTACTGTTTAAACAGCTAGTATAAATAATGAACCACTCCATTACCAAGAATATAAATAAATGTAGGCAAGTAAGGGTTCTCTAGAGCTGAAAGTTTAGGTTATGCAAAAACTTCGACAGCTGTAATTTGTAGGTCCTTGTAGACTGAAGGGTGTGAGTGATGTAAACTCTAGAAAGCTGACATTTAATGTATGTCTATTTTGTCATTTTGCCAAAAGGCAGGTCTTAACTGTTATGTTTCTTTTGCTGTGTACAAATTTTGAATAGGGCAACATCTGGCAGAAGAAATTCCACAAAATGCCTTAAGCTTTGCAGTAGTGTAAACAGAGCTCAATGTTCTACTGCTTGATGAGTAACAAGTCAACATTTTAGAGAAGTCTGGTCATAAACATCTTTTTCCTGGATAAAATAGGAGGGGAAAATATTATTTGAAATTTATTTCTTGGCATGTTAATATTTAAAATTAATTCTAAAAACTAGTTGAGTCAGACCTCTGGATCAAATTAAATCATAACAGGTTTGTTGTTCCTTATGCTTTGAAAATTGAGGGATCTAAGACCTTTGGCTCTGAGTCTTTAATACTCCATATCTAAGGACATAAAAGGAGGCAGGCCAGTCCTATCCTCTACCCTAAAATAATCACATACATACCTGTTGCCCAAGGGAAGTACAATAGAAAATGGCTTAACCATACCTTAGAATTTTGTTGATTATAGTGAGAATAAAACTTTCTATGTCAGTTAACATATATATTTTTCTCTATGGTTAATGCAACTCTTTTGGCTTAAATTGGTGAAATGAAAATGTGAGGAAAATCAAGAACATTCCCTGGGTGGGAGGAAAAAGGGAGGAAGAGGGGGAGGAAAAGTGGGAAAGATGGACAGAAGGGGAGAGAGGACTGACTGACCATGAGCCTACCAAGGTGAAATGTATCCTTACCCTTGGGAATTTTGTAAATACACAGAGAATGGTCCATTTTTATGGCTCTTGTCCAGAATATTTACAGAAACACAGATGTCTATAGAAAGAATTATAGAATCATTAAACTTGAAAAAGACCTCCAAAATTGAGTCTAACCCATGACTGAACATCACCTTGTCAAGTACACCATGCACTGAGTGCCATGTCCAGTTATTTCTTGAACACCTCCAGGGATATAGACTCAACCACCTCCCTGAAAAACACGTTCCAATAGTTTGACAACCCCCAGAGAGTGAAGAATTTCTTCCTGATGTCCAACCTGAAGCTCCCCTCAAATTTCTTCCTGATGTCCAACCTGAAGCTCCCCTCATGCAGCTTGAAGCTATGTCATCTATTCTGTTGTACCTTGCCGTGGAGAAAAGGCTAACCCTCACCTGGCTACAGCCTTTACTGCTGGTTAATCTGAAAATGGCCATACAAGCAATTGTAAACTACCAAGGTGCTGTGCTGTGTTACTGAGAGAAGGTACAGAATTAAAGCAGGCTGGTCACAGGTGGCCACAAAGCTGATCTTCTCTTACAGTGGGAGGGACTTCTGGTCCCCCAGTACTGTCTTGTGTTCTCTGGCCTCAAGTGTTGTGGGAAGAAAGGTTGCCAGTGAACACTGAGGCAAAACATTTGTTAAGTTACTTAGCCTTCTCTTCCTCCATTGTTACCACCATATCAGCCTTGCTTACCAGTGCTGGGGAAGGGCAGGGGGAATGTGTTTTCTCTGACCTTCCTTTTCTGGCTCACACGCCTGTAGAGACCCCTCTTTTTATTCTTTGCATACCTTGCCAAGTTCAGCTCCAGCTTTGCCTTGGTCATCCTGACTCTGTCTTTATGCAACTGGACTGCATCCCTATACTCCTCCCCAGATACCTGCCCATGTTTCCATTGCCTGTGCATTCACTTTCTGCCCTTTAGTTTGACCAGAAGTTTCTCCCCTACTCAGCCATGCCGGTCTCCTGCCTTCTTGACTTGATTTCCTACATCTGGGAGTCGAGAGGTCTTGCACTCTATGGAAGACATTCTTAAAGATTTGTCAGCTGCCTTCTGCTCCCTTGCTCCTCACGGCAGTTTCCCAGGGGTCCTATTGACTATCTCCTTGAAAAGATGGAAGCTTGCTTACTTTAAGTTCAGGGTCCTATCTTTATTTTTTGTCTGATCTTTGCCATATCTCTTGGGTTGACAAACTCCACCAGTGTATGATCACTGCAGCCCAGGCTGCCTTCAGTCTTAATGTCCTCAGTTAGCTTGCTCACGTTGGTGACGAGTGGGTCCAGTATCTCACCCCCTATGGCAGGGCTTTCTATTACCTGGCTCCAGAAGTTATCCAGGAGGCTTGTGGATTACCTAAAGCTTGCTTTGCTACTTTCCTAGTGAATGTCAGGGTGGTTGAAGTCTCCTTGCAGGACAAGAGTTTTGTGCATAATGCTTTCCATAACCTGAACAAGAAGGCTTCATCCACAAAATGCCCTGGATCAGACAGCCTGTAGTAGAGCTATCCACAAGTTTCCTTTTGCTGCCTTGGACGCTGATGCTTACCTTCAGGCTTCCAGCCTGCTCATGGCTGTTCTTCTGAGATGTCTCTTCACACTCAATCCACCTCCTGGCATTGAGAGCAAGCCCTCCAGCCCTCCTTCCTCTCCTGTCCCTTCTGAACAGCCTGTAGCCATTGATAGCTGCACTCAGGAGCCACGCATGGCATTCGTCCCACCAAGCTGCAGTGATGGCAAATAGGTGAGAGCTTTTGAGCACCACAGTGGCTTCTTGCTCATCCTGTTTGCTGCTCATGCTTCATGCACTGGTGTAGAGACACTTCAGCAGGGCAGTTGGCCATGTCAGCTTTGTAGAGAAACACCCCTTTAATTTTTTGGACATATTTCGCCGATGTCAAAAGCTGCAACATTTTGGTTGTGACCCTAGTCACAGATTCTTTTCAGTCTCTTCACATCTCTCTCTTCAGTGTTTGTTTCTCCCAGTGCTGGAGCACAAAGGCTTCACCTGATGTTATTAATCTGTGTTAAATGCTCCTAAGCATTTACTTTTGAAAGTTTTGTAACTGGAATGTGGGAAAGCTAAAGGTATTTTAATAACATTTGAATTCTGTAATAAAAGATTTTGCTGAATATACCTCAGATGCACTTGCAGTAAACTGACATAACTGGACCTTATGATCTGACTGATACAATGATTGCAGCTGATATGCTAGCACTTTGAGGTTAGTGTTGAGTGCTGTGCTCATTATTTGGAAAGCAAAGTGTGTATGAAACTGTTTGGTTATTGGTTTGCTTGCTGCTATTCAACTGAAGTTCTATTAATAACATTCTTACAAATCTCTTTTAAAAAATAAATTGAAATGCATTAGAATGCAATAAATCAGAATGTGCTATAGCCTTTTTTACTAACCACAGCAGCAAGGGGCTGTTGCTCATGTCAAATTTCTCCATGAATTTTAAGTCCACTAAGGATTACCGTTTTATGACTTGGGCCAATAAGGTCACTTAAAATCTGCTTAGAAGCCTTGTTACAGTTACATAATACTGTCTGTATCCTACTTCTTTTGTATATGAAGTAATTTCACAAACTCCTGCCAAGCCAAATGCTTGAAAGTTTGTGGTAGCCTTTGTCTCATGGCAATTGGTGGGTGGGAAAGTGGATTATGGTAAATTAATTCAGTCCTTCTGTGACTACCAAAAGTTGAGTGGCAGTGCTGTGGCCAGGATATGTGTTCTTCAAAGCTGAATTTTACAGTCTGTGAATGTCCTTCTTCATAATTGTAACTTAATCTTACTTTTACCATTTGGTAGACCTTTCCCAGGAAACCCAGAAAAGTCTTTCATGCCAGTTAAGGACTTCATCTGTTATTGGTCTTTTCTCAAACTCCTGTTAGCAGTTATAAACATGCACGAATTGCAGTGCCAAGTACGCAATTCTGACTTACTTTCCAATTTCTGCATGCGGTATGAAATTTAGATTCTTTCACAGGTTTTTCAGTGAAGGCTGGGGTTTTGTTGTGTACTTATTTTCATGAAGAAGAGAAAAACAGGAGGAAGAAACATATATGTAATGCAGTCCATTTTGTTCTTCCATATGCATGAGTTTTTTTCATTCATTATATTTAGGTTGCCATGCTAAGTTTGCATGTTCAAGTTCACCACTTTGTTAGAGAGGCAAACACAAAAAGAAATGGAGTTAATTTACCTTGTGTTATAAATAAGATTTCCTTCAGTTTGACTAGCATTTAGTATTATTCAAGATAGTTATGTTTATAAATACATAGAGAATTTTCTTTTTTGATGAATAAATTAATTCACCATACATTTTTCCCAGTAGGAGAAAATAGAAATAATGTATAATTTCATTGAATCAATATACAAAATGAAAAGAAATAATCAGAGAATATGTTTTATGTATTGCTTTCATTATCCTGCAAGGAATTGGCTTTTCTAATTATATTTTTCTTCTGAATAGTGATGCTAACAAAATATCTCTGCTGTATTGTATAGTCAGGAGATACCTATAGACAGCCAAGTAACTGAGCAGAACACTTAGTAACCAGTTATCTCTACAGTGCTTACTTTATCAAACAAGAGAGGTTAGATATTTCAGATTAATATATACAAAGCAGAATACAGAGACAGAGCAGAGCAAAACAGACTAGCCAAGAATGACAAGGTCGAGGGTAATATATCACTCGTTTGGCTCTCTGGGTCACAGTAGTTTTAAATATTTGAGAATCCATTCCAAGAGTAATACAGAGTTCTTTGTTTTGTTTTAGATCTTCGACCAGATCTTATCTACATTCATGGAGCTGGACTGTAAATCACCCAGTCTCTTTCAAGTTGGTTGCTTTGTAGAAAGTCTGAGAGGTAGTAGGTAGTGGACATAGTAGAGGATTTGCAGGAGCTTTTTTTTGCACTGTATTCTTAATTTCATATCTACCAACAGAAAGAGTAGCACATGCTAATAACCACTCCAGACTTTTCAAAGATTATTTTCTTTACTGTCACAGCAGACAGCTAATGGTTAGGTTGTGGTTAGCATCTCACTTCTTGCTTTGAACAAAATTTCCTAAATGTTTTCCCAAAGCATGAGAACATGCATATGTACCAGGAAAAATAAACTTCCATACAATTTGTTAATACAGTAACTGCTACCTAATCCACGTACACCATCAAGATTTAAAATTTTAGCTCTAGTTGAATTTTTTTGTAGGAGGATATATATTCTCACAAATCACAGAGTGAGGGAGAGAAAGTATATGTTCACAAAAGAAAATAATGTAGAAAATATCAAAACATTTTTAGGAGGTAAGTGATGAGAAATGAATGCCTGATAATATTAGAGAAGAAAAAGCTTTGTTTTCATTAAACTGATGAACATGTAATAAAGTTTCTCTATCTTAGAGAACATGACAGATCACTCTGACCACTTAAATAATGGCATCACTGGTCTGCTAGCAAAGATACCTAGTGGTTGCTAATTTTTATGGTAGTCTTTTGTCATGTAAAGGTTACTTACCACAAATGAAGCAGAGTGCCCCAGGCAACAATTAGATAACTATTTCCATTGCTGTGACCCTTTGCCAGGTTAAACTCAGGTGACTGGTCTTATATCATATCAGGCAGTCTTGTACTTTTGATAGGAAACAACTGTTCCTCTTGTATGAATTTTGACTTGTGTGGGCAGCAAAATGGTCAGATGAATGAGAAGAAATGCACTGTGCCTTCAAGTCATCCTGCAAGCCAGCTGTCTTGTACTGTGGTGAATTTCTCTCTTCCATCCTGCTTGACAGGGCATGCCACTGACTCTCCTACAGCTTAGCTCCTCCCAGTCTTGACTTAGCCCCTCAGTTGTCCATGGTGAGCTCAAAATGCTGTCCTCTCCATCTGTGGCACTTCCCTCTCTGGATCTGCTGCTGTGCCAAATACCACAGATCACAGCCTGCACAAGAGTGCAGAACAAGCTGGTGATTATCTGACGGGCTCTGTACCAGCCGGACCTGGGAAATTCACAGAGCACAGACAAAGTGGTTTTTCCTGCATGTGCTAGGAATTATGGAAATAGTTAATTATATTTTTTTTTTAAACCAGAGAAAACCCACTTGGTATTTAACAAAATATCCAGTATTGAGAATAAAGAAGAGCATTTGCCATTAAGAAGTTCCCTGTTAAGCTTAGAAGTTTTCTGTCTTTACACTGTACAGTAAGTGCCAGCTATGCAAATGTTACTTCCATTTACATCACACAAAATGGGATGCTTTCACTGAAGCTTCATTATGAACAAATTCTCAGATTCCTACAAATACCTAAAATCATGTAATTTCTTAATGCTACTCTCCGTTATAATTGCTGATCTGATTATTGTGAAATCAGATATATTCTGCATCTAGCAGCCTTTCCTTCTTACTAGAATTATCATTATGGCTCGGAAGTGTTAGGAATTAAGACCATCATATTTGGCAGTTGCATGCAGTTGCTGTTGTCTTCTGTGCACTTTGCACTTTAGGGGTGGATCCAACCAATTTTCCAGTGGTAGCTGCTGCTGCTGCTTCCACACAGCTTGTTGCACTCCCATCTATGATCATGTTTGCATGATCAGACATGTGAGCTTTTTGTTGCATTTATTCAAAATAAAAGGCTATCATTTCAAGAGAGTGCATTTCTGAAAACATATCTAATGATACCTCAGCTGTGGTTGTATGTGACTTTCTGACAAGTTTTTTCAATGTGTAGGCATGAATTTGAGGTCATGGCATTGGGCCATGAGTTAACCTTACAATGTAAAATTGCTTCTCACTTGCATGTCATGAAAACACGTGTTTTACAGCCACAGTATTTTTTATGACATAGAACCAAGGCTGACCATGTGATGAGCAAAAACCAATGTCAGTCGTGCTGTCAGAGTAACAAAAAGGTGGCAAACATTGTAGGTTGCAAAATAAGAGTTTATAGAGGTAAGATTTAGAGCTCTTTGATGGAGAAGATAAAACTTTGAAAGTGCACTGCACTTGTACCCAAGTGTTCCTTTCAGAACATTAAAATGGCAGCATGACAGCCTTGGATGTTGCAGCTGAAACAAAATACTATTACAATGGTTAAATCAGATCTTGTGACCAGTTACAGTTATTAAACTGGGTAATGAGCATGATAGTGGGAGCTCAGGAAATTCCTTCCTGGTATAGGGAAACAGGTAAGTTGTGTAGAAACTGCTATGTGCTCTGAGCTCGCTTGCTCATGGGTACATGCCTGGGCTTACCTGCACTGCAGGGTTAATGAAGCTGTTCCTTGCTTTGCTTTCAGGCAGGCACAGCAGAAAGGGGTTCTTGTGCATCGTTATGACTGTGCTAGGTATTGTCAGTGGAACTTTGAAAACCCAAGTTTTCACTGAGTTCTTTCACTGTCCACTCACTGACAACACTGTATATCCTCATCTGGAAGCATTCTGAACACACTCTTTTTCACCTCAGGGCTCCACTCTTGTTTTATTATTTGCCTTGAGAAGAACATAAGCAAATAATATGCTATCTCTTTTTGTCCAGAAGACTGTTGCTTAGCTCTGTTAATTAAATAATAAAGAGGAACCATATCAAAGTCCACCTAGCATCTGAGCTTTTTTCACTCCTCTGTAGAAGAAAAGATAGTTTAAACAAAAGCAGGAAGATAAATGGGAGTTTGTTTCAGAGCAGACAACTATTCTGACTTCACTGTAGGCATTCAGTTGTAATCCAAGAAGTCAAACCAATGCAGTAGGAAGAAGATATTTCCAATGTAGACTGGACAAAACCTGTCAACAGAAATAATCTGTGGTTTAGATATCTACTTTCAAATGAAGACCTTGTAAGTATTACTTAAACTTTACTAGTAGTGTTATTTAAATAAATAACTCCATACTGGGAAATATAGCAAAGCCTACTAAACAAATGAATAACATATCTTAAAACTTCCAATTAGAATAACTGTTTTGCATTTTTCAATGGCTAAAGTATAGATCAGGTGCTTGTTTCTTTTACTGTCTGGCACACTTTCTTATCTTTTTTTTCCCTTTTCTAGTATCAGAGGCAAATATTCGCACATGCACATGTGCACAGAGTAATGTTTAGCCACAGCAATACTTGATGTGGTCAGAAGTGCTGGGAGTGCTCACTTGTGACCCCCCTGGCCACACCAGCCGCCCATCAACTTTCTCTCTCCATATTTGCTCCATGGCCATCAGAGCTGTACTGTTTACTGGGGGACAGTAGTTAATATTTTCTATGTATACAGACTACAGCTAATTACTCATTATGAAGAGAACTTCCAGTGGAAAATTGTGAATTTTAAACTCAAAAACCAAAATACTTTCTGAGTAGGAGAAGTTTGCCCTCTCTAACAATTCAATCTGGTATAATTAACTTTTTTTACTGGTCATGATCCAAACCAATTGTAAGAAATAAACTTTACTTGTGATCAGCTCCTTCTCTCTGAAAACAGTATTTGATGTTAATTCTAGTAGTGTAACTTTGTAAAATTCCATTCTGCTCTGACTTAGGGCAGACAAACCCCTAGTAATTAGGTAAAGCTTCAGATAGCCAGTATAGTGTTCTATTTGGGTCTTTAAAAAATAATTGATGCTTTGTGATAGGAAAGACCATGGACATCTATTTGTGATAGTTGGTGGTAGAAGACAGCATGACCATCTATTTAATGATTTTATTGAAGGATGAATAAAGCCCTATCATCGGTTCACTTGCCAGCCTTCGTCTCTTAAAGTATTGATAACCCAAATGTCATGCTCAGGTGCCCAGGTTTCTCAAATTAGTCAGCTCCTAGGGTTTGAGAATTAATTATTCTTTGATTTTCATGGTATCCTTTCGGTCAGGGAGATGTTTATAATGTTTACCATAAATAATATAAAAAGTGCTCTGATTTATATGAGCAGGCTATTTAATCTCACTATTTTCCAGAGAGGAGAGTGGCTAGCTGTAACCTCACTACCATCAAAGACTGGTGCTGCAATTCCTGCCTTTGAAGTACAATTACAGAATGGAAACTAAATAACCTGTAGGAAGGTTTTTTTGCACTTATGACAGTTCCTCTGCTGTTGTCAACCCAGTCAGATTAATTATTAGACTAGGTGATAAATTCTACTGTAGTCTGTTACACTTCATTGTGATCTGTGCTATTTTTATTTTGCCTCTTAGGCCGATGGAGATAATTATTGTTGCTTTGTTTCAAATATAGGAAAGAATTTAAGAGGATGCTTAGAAATAAGCCCATTTTCAAGTGTTTTCCTGAACTGAAGTGTTAAATATTTCAGCCTAAGGCTGCAGACAGGACTGGCATTTTTGGATTCTACTCCTTTTTTTTTTTCTTTCAGAAAAAAGAGCACTGTGAAAATTGTTGTTTATCCCAGTTGATGGAGTGTTATAAATCATGATTATTTTCAACCTTTTGGTTGAGATTATTTTGTTTTCACAGCCAGAAGCAGTAAAATAATCAATCATGTAATAATGCCATGGATAATTATCATGTTGCTTGGTGTTCTTTGAGCTACTGCAGGTGTGTTCAGAGCCTCTACTGGTTGTGTTTAAACTGTGACTTTACAACCGAGGTGGTGAAGAACTTCGGAATGTACTCACAATTGCTTTTTTTTGCTTTTTTTCCCCCCAAAGCATAATGCACTAGCAACAAATACCACTCATTATTAAATCTATAATTACCTTTGGTTTTTTTTTCCTTTGATTCAAAGCTTTTATTTGCTCCCTGGTATATTGTCTCTGAGTGTTCAGCATATAATTGTACAGAAAAGCTATGTTTGTGATAGCTAGTAGACTTAGTTACATTTCTGCTAAATTAGAAATCACATTGAAATCCATTTGTGGCATGGATCCATTTGTGGCATGGATCCATTTGTGGCATGTGCATCAAAAAACTTCAAGTGTTTTTCAGTGTAAATATCATGGAGCTAATTCTTACTTATTAAACACTCAGAACAGTTTTATTATTTTTATTTGTTTCCAAAGAGTGCTTTATGTTTTGCTTCTCTTGCAAAATCAGCATTCTGGGAGACTGTGGAGTTCCTCTCTCACAGATTTGTCTGAAATTCTGTGGTGAGCTGTAGTGATATAAATCACAACAGTCCTCCAAAAACTCTCTTCCTTTCCTCTGTCTTAGTTTCTTGCTTCCATGCTTCTCCCTGTTTTGTGCTGACTGAAACACTCGTGCAGCTGCACTGGGAACCACATCAGGGAGCTAACCTTTTCCCCTCTCAGCCTCTGGGCAACTGAGGTACAAAAGATTAACGGATATTTGCTGCAGACATGAGATTCAGGTGCCCACATGCTTTTGAAAACCGTGGTAGACATCTGTCTGCATCTTTTGGCATCAAATTCTTTACTAATCTGGCCTAAGGTGACTTGGCCAGAACTTTGCAGGAAGTGCTAAGAATTGAAAATACGATTTGGATTTTCTTTCATCATGTAGGCTGTTTTCTGTTAAATGTTCTCCACTTTACATTGTAAAATAAGAGGACCTGGACTTTATTGTAACTTTATCAGAGTGTTTTGGCTGTGAATTAATAGAATAATTTGTAATCCAAAATTTAACATCTTCAAAACTTAGCTGCACACTGACAATATTGACTTGAAATGAGTATCTTCTTTTCCACGGGTTCTGTCTGTTTCACTGTAATGTTTTGACAGCTGTTAATGAGGCTTCTTCTGTGACTGAAATCAGAACAAATCTTTACCTCTGGTTTGTCTCACTAGCATTTCTGAACTCTCATTTTAAGTGGCAAATAGGAGCTGCAGGAGGAAGAATCTAAATTATTTAATAGCTAAGCTCTATGATGAAAGTTGTGCAATGAAAGGATAAAGATTGACAGTGCAGTTGAAAATGCAGCTGTGTGGTTAATGTAAAATATGCTTTAACAGTATGAGGTGTTGAAATAAATCAAGGTATTCATTGAAGTCTGCTTTTGAATCCCTGTTAATAATATTTTAAATTACTTATCTGATTTCGTTCTTCTCACACTGACTTCATTGTACTTTCTAAGGCGCCTGGCTGATGATTAAGAAGATAAACTGCATCTTCAGTATACTTTTTTCTGTTTTGAGGGTTTGTTGCATCTCTGTGTGAAAATCAAGAAGCAGTCCTCTATAGTTCTGTGCTGATGATCTTTTTTATGGTGTTTTAGAGTGGTTTGATGGAAGAATTAAATGAAGAAGTTCCTGCAGGAACATTGTAAAATTTATAAAGTGTTTTTTTCATTATGCACTTAACAACAAGTGTTCTGAAACAGATTACTAGTCTGTCTTGGATAAATCTGTGAACAAACATTCACAGCAACAGAGATCAATGCAATATGAAGATTCCTTCTTTACGCCTTAAATGACAAAATACAAAATTTTGAACGTCTCTTAACATGTGTTTGAGAAATGAGTCTTCACTGTCCAGAATGAAAGTTATTTATTGTCTATGGGTTTTTAATATTTTATTCAAAATAGATGTATTTTCCATCCAAATACTGATACTCTTTATTGCTACAGATCATAAACCTTGTGTCTGTCTTTTGTCCTGTAGTGTAGTTCCCACACTTTGCAGTAGAATGTTTTTCCTCATACTTACTGAAATGAAAACATTTCAATATAGCTATTAGGTAAAATAGAAAAAAGCTTATAGAGGGAAAAATCCAAGCTAATGAAACAAGATGTTTTCTTTAACAGGGAATGCCTATGAATTGTGGGAATGTATTCTGTATAAGTCAACCCTGGCTTTTTTAAAAGGTTTCTTGTCTGTGTTATATACCAGCTTTTTGAAGGTTCTCTGACTTTTAGGCTGCTATTTCTTTTACTTTAAATATACTTTTTAAATGTTATTTTGATATTATAACAGAGCAGGCTTAGAAGAACTTACTCCCTTTCTAATGGTCTCGTAGTGAGAACGTTTTATTACTATGAATTTAGCTGAAAGTAATTTGGAAGAGTTTTGGATGGCCAAAGCACACATTTAATAAGTTAACATGCTAACCTATGAACAGTATGCTTTGTGAGCTGATAACCAGCTAAGAAGTGACTGTTTTGCAGACTTCGCCGTTGTCTCAGTAGAGCAACTGCAAGAGAAAGTGAAGGCTATTTTCCCCACCTTCAGCTTTTTTTTATGTGAAGCTGCAGCAGTTAAGAAATGTGTGCTGTGAAGGTTCTAATCTGCCATGAAAGGCAGAAGGGGTGCACTGATTTTATGCTACAAACTGCATCTTTTGTAGCCTATTCACCACCCTTTACAGGTCTGCCAAGCCCACTCTGCAATTGGTTGCCAGGGGCTGCAGATGTTGGAAAAGAGAAATTTCAATGAAAGACCCTGATTCAGCAACCCAAGCAGCCTGCCTCCCCCAGCCAAAGTAATCAGATTGGCAGCTGAATCAAAGGGTACAGTGGGCCCTTTGTTTGGGAGCTCCAGAGGCTAGTAATTGACAGAAGGTCAACAAAGTTTTATGAAGAAAAGAACAGAATATTAGAGGGTATTAGACTGAAGAGAGAGAGAGTTTGGGAGTTTTGCGTTATTGGAAGAAAGTTAGAACTTGACTAAAAGGTTACAGCCGCAGGAAGCAAAGGTTGTATATTGATGTTTAAATCTGAAAATAGTTTCAGCTACAGAAACAGGATTATTGATGAACGGAAGAAATGTCAGAACTAAAATCTGCAGCTTTGCTAATTGTAGGGCTGTGCAATTTTTAGTGTTGAAGGATTTATTTGTAGGCTTTGGGATTTAAAATACAATGGTACAGGGATGGTTCATTCATACAATCATAAGATTGGAAAAGATCCTAAGAAGTCCTGCTTCATCTGGGAGAAGTGTCTATTACCTGTGCAGTATCATACGCATTAGACTGTTGCCAAATCTGCCACACTAGAAAATTTCATTTACTGAGACCTATGTGTTTGAAGAAAACTTGTTCTCAGTCCATAGCTTAATCTTCTTCAGACCAAGCAGGCTTAGTAATCATTATGTTTTTGATTTTCTTAATCGTGTTTTGTAGACTATCTTCATGGTGCTAGTAATTGTATTTTACTTTTACTCTCTATCTTGAAATGGAACACAGAAAATTGAAGAAAAAAGAAAGAAAATTGAAGAAAAAAGTCTAAGGCCTTACTAGCTTTGAGTAAAGGGGGAAGATTACTGCTTTTTATTTTTGAAGTCTGCCTTGTTTGCAGTACCTTGCGATTGTTGACTTATGTCTGATTCTAATCAGTGTCAGCCAAGTCAACTTTGGCTTCTATTTTAGTTATTACTCTTCTCTCTGCTTTATCGTAAATGCTTAAAAATAACTCCTTTGTTCCATTATTTTTCCAGGAATTGAAGTTAAGCTGATAGCTCTATAATTCTCTGGCACACCTTTTTTTACCCTTTTGAATAAATAATAGGAAACACTCGTGTGATTTCTCATATTTTAAGATCTCATCTCTGCTCTGCAAATAATGAAAGACAGTTAATAACATTGCATGGTATTGCATCAGCCAGCCCTTAACTGCTCTAAATCAATCAGGCCCACTCTGTTTGAAAATACCTGAATACTGTTTTTCTCTTTCTGTGGGAGACTGAGGCCTTGTTTTGTTCCTGGTATCAATTATGGTAACCCCCTCCCTGTGACTGGCTTTCTGATGAAGATTAATGTGTTGTTTTGATGTCTGCTTATGGCCATGAGCATTTTGGAATCTGTTTATTGCACTTACCGCTCAAGTAATGAATGATCTGCGAAGTCATAACCATTTCAGAGGAAAAAATCAGTTATTTTATGATGAGTGGTGTGTGCCCTGTGAGGTGATACTGTGATCACCTGGTCAACTTAGTTTTCAAAAGTGTTAAAGAGCCTTCCTGCCCCAATAACTCTGGATATTTGCTTCTGTATTTCGTTGGTCATTGGTGCATAAAATGGAGCAGTGGGCCTACCTGTGTTGAATCTTGTCAGTAAGAAAGTTGTCCTCATGTTTTCAGGAGAAGCGAAACTAAAAAATAAGTGATAATTATTTATATACATGTAGGAAAAGAATTTTCTGTAACACATGTTTCCTTGCTACAGTTCACTATGTGAATCAAAGGAACTGAATGCATTTTTTACATCAAAAATATAGATTATTATATTATTTTAAATATGGGTTTTCTTTTGGAGTGGGATTTTCCATAAGTTGAAATGGCTTGCTTTAGTGCCTTGAAAAGTTAAGAAATCATTTTTGTGTGGGTGAGCAGTTTAAAAGAGTCACTGTTTACAGCATCTGCATTTTACTTGATTGTGTGTTCCATGAAAAGAGGATTAATAAGTTATTCCTTAGTATCTGGCAAGTGGCACATCTGGCCATTGGCATTCAGGCTGAGTTCTGGTTCTGTTGAAGTCTTGTCTGGTGATGCAATGCGGAAGGAGAAGAGGGCACTCATGATCTCTTCTACCTCCCACTCCCACAGCAAACATAAATTAAAGAAGTGAGTCTTTAGAAATTAACTGTGATACACTTAATGTCTGTGGAGAGAACATATGCTAGTGAAAAGTGTGAGAATAACTATACAGGAGCAGATGAGAGGTCTGTGCAGTGCCGTGTCTTGGCTCTGATGGCAGCAAAAAAGGTAATGCTGAAGTAAAAGTGTAAGAAGAGATCTAAGTACATAGTCCTACTTTGTGCTGGGTATTTACCCAGTCTCTAGCCATTTTTAACTCAGGGACTTTAATATGACCACACAGGATTTCTGTGAGAGAGGTCTCACTGAACTTGTCCAGTCTTACCTGTGGGTCATCTGACCTCTGCACTCAATCCAATTACATCTCCTCTGAGAAAATGTTACCTTGTTTTATCTTTGTTTGGAAGTTGATAGTTACTATTTTTTCTAGGACTGCCATTTTTAGCAAGAGTCCATCCACTCTGTAGACTCTCACAACTCTGTAGAGCTTTACAGTCATTGAACTCAGACATCTCCTTCTCAAAGCAACAAATCCTAGTAGCAGTACAAAAACTGGTTTATGAATAAATATTCTCACTTCTCTGAAACTGTTCCAACTCTTCTGTACCCCTTTTGAAGTAAAAGAGCCTCAACAGCACACAAGAAGAGCATATTTACTGCCAGAGTGAGTTGGTAAGACCACATGTAAGGTTCAATTATTGAGCATTTATTTTCTTACCAGTTTTTAATAACAACTGTATAGTGGATTCCTGCTGTTCTTTCAGTTTTGTGTTTTGCAAGTCTACCTCTTTTCTTAGTGTTGTGTGACAATGCTGCATTTGTTATAGATATAAAAAACAATGTGACTATCTGGTATCTTCGTGACATCTAAAACCAGTTTAGTGAACAATTATGTTTTTACTAGTACTATTTTTTTACTGATGAAAACTGACAGTGAAAATTGGGCACCTTAAATTACTTCATGGACTTTTTTTCCCTTCAGGGAATGCAACAGCACATAAATATTCTTCTAGGAAAAGATACCGGAAGCAGGAAGAAAAAAGCAAAATGGGATACCCTTATGGAAATATTGATTAAACAAAGTGAGAAAAGGGAGTTAAAAATCAGGAGTAGACAGGAGCATAGTTATGTAGGCATCTTCAAACAAGAGTAAGACTGCAGAGAGTTGATAATGGGACATGATCAGGGTCCATGTGTACTATAGTGAGGAAAATTGGGAAAAAAAAAAGACAAAAATTACTAGGTGTTTAGGTGAACACCATGGGTTCACTCCTGGCAGGAAAAACATACTATGTTATTAGTGCAAAATCAGAAAGCACTGAAAATAAAAAAAAAGAAAATAATATTCAAGAGGGGTACACAGCTCTTAAGTTCTTGACTTCAGAATATTTAAATTCTGTAAATACAAGAGAAAAAAGATTTTGTTTTAGTGACTTGCTGGTTGCCTTTATGGTGTTAAAAACTTAATTTTTCAAATTGATAATAATTTTTTTGTGTTTTCAGTTGTGGTAGAGAAACTTTAGGATTAAAGCTTGGAATTCATCATAAATATGGTTGAAGTGGAATTTTGCAGTTTGCAGAAAATATACGTTTCTTTCATAAAAGCAAGTTTAAGTGACAGACCAGATTTGTATTTATGATTTTCAAAGAATGCAAAGGTTTTTAATTCTAGCTTTGCTTTGTACTGGAGATTTTGATAATGGGTGACATCTATGGTTTGTAATTGTTTTCTGGTCAAGCACATATGAAGATTGATGTTTTTTCCAGACAGAAGCATATCAAGTACAAGACTGGATCACATAAAAGTATTTTTGGAATTTTTCAAATCAGCAAATGCTTCCGTTTCTTTCCACCTTTGCTCTGAAAAACTTAAAAAGATTAAGAGATATGGGCCTGGGAAGGAGAGATGAGAGAGGAAAACATTTCTGTGCTCATTTATCTGAACTTCTAATGTCTTTTTCTGTTGTAAGTCCCATGAGATGAAGAAATGGAAACAATTATTTTAAGGTTGAAGATGTGGTATTAAGCCAAAAGTGCCACTCAGATCTCAGGCAAGTCTGGATAGCTGAGTGTTAAGCAATCGAATAACCTTAAGGACAGTTTTGTAAAAATGTCCCACCCTGTGAATGGTGGTGGATTATGATCACGAGAATAAGATAAGAGAGGTATTTGTGGACTAAAAACTGGTCAGTTTTCCTTCTCTTTCTGCTCTGGCTGTCTCATCTTGGATTTGTCTTTCTTGTGGCCAGTAAATGTTGCTGCCCCTTCTAAACCTTGTGTGACTCAGAAGCTCAAGCAAGAGCAAGGGATAGAGATGAACTTGTCTTGCTGCCCCTTGGTAAGAACAAGATGTGATGTATCTGCTGAAATTTGACAGAATATACCTGTCATGCATTCACCACTTCACCCTGAATCAAAAAGATCAGCAAAGGTTCTCTACAGCTAAAAGTCTGGTGCTAAGTCTGTACCATGCCTGCAGGAGTATGAAGATGCACCATTTTGGGATTTGCAATGGCAAGGTTGGCAATAGCCAGCTTGGCCACCCATCTCCATTTCTCCCTCCAGTCTGCTGGTGGATATTATCTATGATTTCTACTGGCCAGTGCTGGGAGTGGCAGAAGATGGAGAATGTCTGCCCAAGCCTTAGCTGTTCTAAATTGAAAGAGTGTGTTACCAAGGGTACAACACCATCTTCACCATCCCTCTAATTGTGGTGTCTGAGAATGAGCACATAATTCAAGTGGAATCTGTACTGTTGCCAGGAAAAGAATCTTGAGCAATGGGAGATAAAGGTAGGGATGAAGTAGTGACAAGTGACAGTACTGTGATGAAAGAAATACTTTCAGATCCAGCCTGCTGTAGAGAATGTCTCTGATTTCTGTGTTTTACCTGATAAAGGCAAGTTAGCTGAATTTCTTATCAAATAATGGTTGAAAGAATAAACAAACAAACAAAAAAGTGTCTCAATTATTTTCTTCTTTCATAATATGGTGTAAGATAGGGATAAGGTTACTTGTATTTTACTTGCCTTCAGAGTGGTATTGTAGTTTGAAGAAAGGGTAATGGGGACAAAAGGAAGAAGGAGAGTCTTTTCTCTAGCTTCATTTCGCCTAAAACAATACCATGACCACCCCTAACAGACCTGCAATGAATCCCAGATCTTTCACTTCAGATCTTGATGACCTTAGATTTACATATCTTTGTGATATGCTAAGGATGTAAGGAATTTGGATGACTGAATATAAATTAGAAAATATAAAAAAAAATAGGGGGTGTAATTTTAGAAGCTGTTTTAGTTAAATCACATCTATACTGTTATCTGAGTTAGAACTTCAGTTCTGTTCCTTGCCTGATATTTTTTTAAAGGGAGAGCAAACTGGTGATATGTAATGGTTGAAGTTTTGCAAGACCTGCAAATGCGAAGGAACTTCCAAGTGCTGTCTGCAGTGTGCTAGCTTTTACTGATATATTAGACAGAAAAAAAGGAGCGCATACAGAAGATGTCTATCCATTTCCTCACACTTTGAAATCCTTGGAAAACAGTTATTATAGTTTCATTTCTAAAGATGTCTTTTAGGGATGAGGCTGAGAGTAGGATAAGAAAGTCAGTAGCAACAGTGAGTCTGACTTCTGGAGATGGAATCTGAATTACCATAGTGTAAGTTTAAAAGCAAGTTTATGCCATTTTGTAACTGAGGCTATCAGTAAAGCTCAGGTACTGTTTAATTTTCTAAGCCACCATTGCTTCCAGGAAATGTTTGCATTCTTTGTAAAAATGTGTGGACTTTATTCTACTAAGAACTGGAATGTAGTTTTTAATGCTTTCTATTTTGTCAAACACCAAGTAATCCACAAAATGGTTATTGTAGCATTTTCTAATCCGCAATGGATAAATCCTGACCTTGTCGATATATGTTTCCTGTGTGCTGTGTTTCCCACGTGCAATTCTGGAGGCAGAATGTGGACTGGGAGAATGTGCTGAACTCACTGTTATAATGCTGTTTAACAGAAAGATTAGCTTCAATTCCACTCCAACAAAATCTTCTTTTCTTTGTAGGTGAAATGGAAATTCCAGATTCAAATGACCCCTTAGGTCATATGGATGGACTTGAGAGACCAATTCCAACACCTAAAGGTAAAACTAATTGTAATTTCATCACCCTGCTTAAGTATAAACATTCTTCAGAACGGACCAACAAAATCCTTTTATAGTATGTTCGCTATATTTGTCTATTAATACAAGTCTGTAAAGAAGGCAACCTTCCTTTTGTGAATTAGCACTTCTGATTCCAGGCAGTGATAGCAAGGTTAAAGGAGCCTATAAAAATTAATTTTGTAGCATGTTGAGTTCCCCCACATGGAGGGGTTAGATGTTTTAATCCAAACACAGTGTGCTATTATTACCTTCTTTGCACGTTTTATTTCACATTGTTGCCATGAAATTGATTTGATTTTGTACAGTGCCACACTTAGCATTTCCAGGTAAATGTTAAGTATTGGTGTCTTTAGTCTGAGGTAATTAAATCTAGCCCATTGCAACACAAGAATACGTACTTTTAAAGTAGCTCTGAGCATTAATGCTTTGTTTTTTTAAACTGATTGTAGTGTCAGGATTTCTAGTTATTTATTAGTTAGCATTAATTTTGTGACACTTCACCATTTAAAACTCTAGATCCAAATGCTATTCTTGGATCAGGAGATGCACATATTTACTGCAAATTGTGCTTCCAATTGCAATTTGGTGCAACTTTCTAAAGCAGGAAATTTTCAGTATTCTACCTGAAAAACAGTATTTTTTTCAGTTGCGTACTGAATTTATATTTTATGGATGCATTGCTGTAGTAATGTCAACTCTTAGGCTAAAGAAGAGTCAGATAATAATGTCAGCTTCATTTATGAGGACATGTTGCAATCTGTGGAGCCGTAGTATTGACCAGATCTTCTTGGAGTTTGTCTTAGAGGAACATGAATTTTGGGGGTACTTTGGAATATAGTTTCTCTTCTTATAGATATCCAAGGTTATCTAATCCTTATTGTCTTCCTGAATATTAGTTAGATTTCGTACCCTAAATGTGCATATTGGGAGGTTTTTTTATGGAATCTTCCTTTAAATTTGGTCCATAAGTCAGTAAAACAAAGATATGTTTCTGTTTGCACTCGTGACCACCTTGCTACTGATTATCATCATGGGACTAAGTCTCTCCTATTTGGAAAGAAGACCTGGTACACTCCATTTCTCAACTCTTCACTACTTTCTGAAACTGCTGAAATATTTTAGAAGTTTAGAATTTGACATTTATTCTGGAAAAAAAAATTGTAGTAGTATTCCTGTCAGTAGCACTGTATTACTACTAGTTGTTTTATTCACACTGGAGTAAACACTACTTTTGATGAAAAAGGGCCATGTTTAATTTTTAACTGCATCTGATAGGCTTGTTTGCCTGGCAAGTTGGTCCCACTTCTCTCTTTTGTTATGTTTGAGCCTTTAAGGCTACAGACATAAAAGAGAGAGGGTTTTTTTGTGTTTTGTGTTTTTTTTTTTTTCATGTGACAGTGCTTGGTTAATTTCTTGCTGAAAAAGGAGTTCTGGTTACTTCCTTCCTTTGCAGAGCCACAGGCAGTATCTGTCTGAGGGAGTAATTAATCACATCTCAAACATTTCTACAGGGTAAGAACTGTATATTTCCTTCAGAAAAAAAAAAAAAAAAAGGAAGAAAAAAAAGAGCCCCATGTTCTTAAGTTATTCACTGGTATACAATCAATTGTTAGTTTCCAGCATACCTAGCTAGGAAATGGCCTCATTTGCTCCCATTTATTTATTTTTTTTTTAATATGGGCACAAAATTCTCCATAGAAGCAAAACTAGTTGGAATGTTGGCTCAGGTGTTTCTGTGTCATAGTAAGGCATCAGGTTTTGTTAAGGTTTTGTTACAAAGAACCACTGGACAGTTCTACTTCAAAGTTCAGACATACTGTTGAGATAATTAGAAACAGTTCCTAAGCCCTTCCATCCCATCAACCTTCTTCTTTTCTTCAGAAATCTTTAGTTATTTTGATTTGCTTGTAACCTCCTATTTTTAAATTTTTTCTTATTTTGGAATAGACCCAAAACAGGTATGGGGATAAACAGCTTTAATAATGCCCAAATTAAAAACCACATTAAAAGTACCAAGTGTATTAGTCATCCTCTTCTCTAGAATCCTCCAGAAGTCCTGAGAAATGATTCTGTCTGCAATGACAAAACGAGTTTAAGAAAGGTGTTATTAATAATGCTCATTTACAAAGATGTTGCAAGTCTTTTCCTATGAGTGAAGCTAGCCTTCTAATAGTTGATGAGAAAGGGCAATAGCTTGGCTGGGCCTTTGAGGAGAATTTATTTTCCCTTGTTTCCTTTAAGTGAACACTTGAATGGCTAGAAAGCGCTGTGTCTGAGCAGTGTTTCACTGAAAACCAGTGCAGAGCAGTGAATGTTTGCTGTAGAAGAACTTAGGTCTGCTTTGGAATAAAAGTAAAACATTTGAGCACAGTCCAAGTCCCCTCTCAGTCCAGTCAGTCTTTGTAAAGTTGATAGTTTCACCAGTCTTACTCTTAAGTAAGCCTTGCTTGGTGTCTTTCTCTTTTTCACAAACATTCTAACATACTCTCACTGGGTCTTAAAAACCCACCGATTTCAAAGGAGAGGACAACGTGTACATTGTGACAATGTTATAAAGCTAATACTGCTTCATTCCTGGATTGGCAGTTGTTCATTCCTTGTTCCTAAGGTAATTTCAAGAGAATGTGAACCAAATCAACTTATTTTACATGTTTCTGGATGGATTTTTCTACATTAAGAAAAAAAATTGAATGAAGGATGAGATGCAAATTGGATTAAATTAGGCTGTAAAGGTATAATTTCATCTGGAAATATTATGTGGCATATATAATAGTGTAGTTTCCTTAGCTACTCATGTGTATTTTGGGAGATCTGCCAACATCCCTTCCATTTTCTAATGTGACTCAAATAAACTGTAAATCACTCATCTTTGTATCAGGATTAAATAAAACAGAGGATGAAGAATTGAGGGGACTGTTTTTTTATTTAGGAAAATGTTCTGTGCAAGTAATCGTGAGTCTTAGGCTTCAGTCTATCCTCCTTAGTAGGATGATATTTCTCAGTTTATTTGGAATTCTGATTTACTTGTGGAAGGAGTCACTTAACTGGACTCCCACCACCTGCCAAGATGTTACAGTGCCATTGATGTCCCCTAAGCTCAATGTCGTCATACACACTTTTAGAAGGACATAATTTGCATTTCAGCAAATTTCACATGCATTTTCTTTTACTACAGTCTTCAGTTATTTTATAAGCCTAGGAAACTCTGTATCTCATGGATATTCTTTATAGATTACCAGTCAATTTCATGAACACTTTATGCTTAGTACCCTAAATTTTACTATAAAACAGTACATTTTGGAACAATGGTGTCTTCCTCTGCGTTCCATAAGCCAAAGTATGTATCTTAGGTGAAAAATTATGTCTTCATTGTGGGAAAATGTGACTTTGCTTATGGTGGAAATATCATTAGTTTAATTACTCAGAATATTGCCCCTAAACCCTTTTGTGTTGGATATAAGTTTATATTAGTCTAAAAATGCCAGAGCAGAAATTTGCCATAATAAAGAGTTGTGGTGAGAAAGATCATGCTCTTCTATTTATACCTAAGAAAAAAAGATTATTTGAAGACAAAAATGAAAAAAGCTGGCATGGCGTTAAAAAAGAAAAATAAAATAGCTTAGGGAAAAAAAATCCCACATTGCTTTTTACACAAAATCAGAGTATACGTATTTTCATAGGGGTTTTGAACACTATAAGTGTTTTATTCCATGAATATGAAAATGGTCTAAATTTATATAGTTATGCAGAAAAAAATGTATTTGTCCTTTTTTTTTTTTAACAGGTGATTTTAAATTCTGAGTATCTCAAACTGAGACTCTTGTAAACTGTGATGTGTTCAGTTGGCTTTATGGGCTTTTTTGACTATTGCATAAAGTCAATTAAATAAATATTTATATCTTATGGGGAAATAAGTATTCTAAAAAGTGATTAAACATATACACAATTATTAATACTTGGTCCGAAAATACTCTTGTATCTTCAGGCATCTAGCCATTTATGAATCAAATTTTCCTTTCTTTTTCTCAAAAACTGGGTATTCAGTGTTGGTGTTTCTTGTGGAGTGCAGAAAGAAAGGTGAATCCACCTGGATAGGAGCCAAACTGGATGATTATCTCAGAGCGTCATTGTCTCAGGAATACAAAAAAGATGTGAATCTCAGTGTAGTATCATCAATACTGACACTTAGTCTATGTGTAAATTGTCAAATCACTTAGACTCCCCTTGTTCTACTTTCTGCTTCTGGGAAATAAGTGTGATGGTATCATCCTATCTCAAGAGACTTCAATATTCATAAATGATCTGGAAGTTCCAAAATAAAAAGTGTTAAAAAATTGTTACTAATTACTATTCATGGTTGCCATATTGAACCTTATTTTAAAATTACAAATGCATAAATATTTTTAAAATCACATAGAAAAAAAAGAATAAAAGCAATAAAAAATGAACAGGAACTAAATCTTGAATTGAAAACAATTAAGCCAGAATTTACATAATCTAAAGTAACTAAGGAGTCTTAAAATTTTTTTTTTAAATGAACTTCAAAATTACAGCTAAGATCTTAAAATAACAAAAGCAGAACAATAATTTTATATTGTGTTTATGCCAAGAATAACACATATGGTTTGAGCCAATAACTTGGACATGTAAGTGCCAGAATAATGTAAATAAAACTAAGAAATATAATACACATGTGAGGTCTTAGTGATAGTTGCACCCTTTGGGTTTTTAGTTTAGTATCTATTCTTGTGCATATCTTGACAATGATTTGACACACTCTGGAAAAGCTTATTTTTATATTCTTGCCAAAACATGAATATTAGACTTGTCATCTTAATGTTGATTTGCTTTGGGATTCTGTTTGATATATTTATATCAAATTTATTCAATTTAAAAATATGAAGTACTGGCAACCTAACAAAGGTTTTCCAAATATGAAAGAGTTTTGCTGGAATTCATGTCAACCATTTCCCTAAGCTATGTTATTCATAGAGTACTAGAATATGATAGCAAAATATAATATATAGATTAAGTTGCATTATCCTCTCATAGCTTCTTGACAGAACAGTTTTTAATCTGTTCAAGCAAAATAAATACTAGTCTTGGTTGTAGACTGTGTTGGAAACCATAATGAAAGAGAAATTTAATTTACAGCATTTTTGCCTACAGCAAATGCAGAAATATCTACCAGATAGATTTTCCTTTTGACATAGTTGAACCATGCCAAAGATCACTGAAGGCAAAGGAAGCATTTTCCTTCATTTCAATGACCCTTGGAAGCAAGCTGGAGTATAAAAACCATTATATAACAATATTAATTTCACAACACAGGAAATTTCTGGACATTTTACTTGTATTTTTTAAAGAAATAATCTTTGTTATCCATCTCCCAAATAAAATATAAATCTTTATAATATGACATTTACAATAGGACATTCACAGATTTGGCAACATGTTACAGAAACAAAATATTTTATATAGAGTATTTATTCTCTGTTTCAAAATTATGTTAGTATTAAAACAGATTAAAAATTCTGTTCCAGTTTTAAAAAATTCTACTTGACTACTGCTTAGCACAAAATATAGGACACAAGTTAAACACAAGTTCTAGCATTTTCACATTTCATTTTCCCTCGTACCTGTCCAAATTAAGATTTACTAAGACAGAAGGAGAACTACGTTGGGAAAAAAATTGCTTTGCACATCGTTGAGGTCCTAATTTATCCTGGGAAAATTTGTTTTTTTTCCCCAAAGCATTCTGTCAAACTGGCATCTACACTGCGTTTGTGGTGTGACATACGTTACCAAAAAAGTAACTGCTGATTATCACCACAGAAATTAAAAAAAGAAAACATTCTTTAGAACATGGTTGGTTAAATTTTCCACTTTGTTTGAAAGAATTGCAATTATGGGTTATCTAAAGTGGACACCAAATAACAGAGCAGCTCAACAAATGGCTGCCCGCTCTGTCATAGAAATACTTCAGAACCAGTGAGGACATAAACATCGCTTCTCAAAGAGGAAATTAAACCAGCAAACAGAGAGTATGCAGTTCAGGGTGGACAGAGGCAGAGAAGAGGCCCTGAGCTGCCCCACTGCTCTTAGGCTGCTCTGGAGAACTTTGGAAAACACAAATGCTTCGAAGTTCATAAGGTTAAAATATTTATTACTTGGTTTGTAATAACAAGGTAATATAAAACACTGCAGAAAATACCTGTAAAATTGGCAAGAGTAATGATGAACTAAAGCTGAATTTTGACCTGCAGGAAATAGGTGCAGTGTCGCTGACTTCAGGCAAAGTCTATCTAATTGCTCTGGGTCTGAATTAACCCATAAATCTTTTGCATTGCTTTCCATGGTAATAGTTTTGCTCTTGTTAGTATTAGGATCAGATTCACAGATTCATATGAAATATTTTGGGTGGCTTAAAGATATGGATCTAATTACTTCCTGCAGTAGTTCTGTTTTAATTAGTAAAACAGGAAGTTCTAACATGGATTTAATCCTGAGTTAATAAGTCCTAATGAGTAAATTTACTATCTGTTTTCATCCAAATGTATTTGAATTTAATATCCATGACTATCCCAAAAAGAGGACTCCACCCAGCTCATTTTAAATCAGAAAAAGTGAAATAATGACAAGGGTTTGAGCAAGGTATAAGCTGATCAGTGTCACAAGATCAATGTAGCCTTCTCATGTACTTGCATGTGAAGAGCAAAAAATATGTCAGAGAGCCGGACAAGCCACAATCCCCGTCTGTCATCTTACAGGACATGAATTGGCCTCACCTTTTAGACAGATCTCTGCTTCTTTCATTTCTTTGTTATCAGAAGCATCTCGGAGCCAGATGAACGTACCTCTGTGCTGGCTCCATGCTCGAAGGGGCCCAGCTTCTTTGCAAAAAAGGTCTTTAAACTGTTTTGCCTCCCTTGTGTGAGCACATTCGGCCTGTCCGAATGTTGAACCAGATTGTTGAACCAGAGGCTCACAGAACTACAGAACATTCTAGCCTGGGGGGCACCTCAAAAGATCATCCAATCCAACAATTCTGGGGAAAGAAGGCTTAGACAAGACAATCTAGTACTCTGTCCAATCATATCTTGAAAACCTCCAGCGATGGGGACCCTACCCCATCTCTACTTCATTTTACGGGGAATGATTGTTCTCACTGCAAAAAATGTCTCTATTCTATTGAAATGAAACATTTCCTGGCTACTTTCACTTGCTGCCCTCTGTCTTCTCCATATAGCTCCTTGTGATGATTGTCTCTGTTCTTTTTGTAGGTGCCTTTTAGGTACTGAAAAACTGTGGTGATGCTCCCCTAGCTGTTCTCTTCTCCAGGGAGAAGAGACATAACTACTTGTAATCTTTCCTCATAGGACATGTTGTCTAGCCTTTGATGATAGTGATAGCCCTCTTTTGAACCCTCTCCTGTCTTTCTGTGTTATTTTTGAATTCTGGGGATCTGAACTGGACATAATACTGCAAGTGTGGCCCAATAGGCACAGAGTAGGTTGGGATTGTGGTATCTCTGTCTCTGCTAGGTAACACCCCTATGGATGCTGCCCAGTATCTCAATGGTGCTCATGAGAATAAACTACATACAGACTATGAAAAAATGGTGAAATAACAAACTATGAGTGAAGTAGCCATAGAAAATCCTTTTCTAACATGTGGTAGGACTGATCATGCTTTCTTTCATGTTGCTAGAAATGCTTATGTATGTAAAATGTTGGCTTAAAGAGAAGTTTTAATCAATGGCTTCAGTTGACTATATCAGGAAGTAACTTTACTGGTTTTGTTTTCCCTGCCAGAATGTCAACATAGTATTTCTATTTTTTCAGCTATGAAATGTAGCTAAAACCATAATAAATTACATTGTTGTGGTGTGACATTGCTGAAAGCATTAATGTAATTTTCTCCCTTTTATATAAGTTATTTGAAAACAAATATTGTTTGTATTCTGTCAAATGTTTTGAAGTCTGCTAAACATTTTAAATTAAAAACAGGGACAACTAATATAAAATTAAATATATTATTTCATGACAAAAAAGAATAAAACAATTTTCCTGTAAATTTTCAATATTGTGTGGAGACTATATACTTGGATTTATTTAATTTTCAGTTTAGACTTATTCTAATAGTTTTCTATTTAATGAAAAACTAAATTTGCACTTGCCTACATTGTATGTTCATATTATTAATTATAACAGGACTTCTTTTGAAAGGCCAGTGGTACAGAACAATGTAACACACAGGAAAACCCTGTTTTCCAGCAATATCTGGCTTGTACATTTATTATATTCTGATATTTCTACTGCTCCCTTCTCCAATGTTACACTTAGCTATTATAGAGGAGCTGATTTTCACGGCCCTGTCAAATATAAATCAAAGCAGAACATCAATTTTCTTAAGGTATTTCAGCAATTGAACTGTCAGTGTAGACCATTTCTTTACTAGTGTTGGATTTATGTACAATAATATGCTATTACTTAATTAAAAAGACAAAAATAATCTGAGTGATGGGAAAGGTCTACATGTGAGCATCCATCAAAATTATTTGATATTTGTATCCAGCTGCCATAAAAATATAATGTAATTTGAATTCCTGATGCTTTATGTCTAGAAGGTCTAAATTCACTGGAACAAACACATGAGCATGACAGCTAGATACTTTTCTTACCTGTTCTCTAAGGTAATATAACAGCATTATTGCTTCAGTGGAATTACATATCGCCAAGCTTTCAGTATGTGATGTGTATCAGTTGCAGGACTCCTAACATCAAATTAAATTTATAAATAATAACCTACAAAAGATTTGATTGTCAGGTTTTGACAGTGTTCTTCATCAATTCATTCTTTTTTGTCATCCCTAGAGATCACAAATACAGCCTTGACAAGCCCTTTGCTTTTAACAAACCACTAATTAGGACTTGTAGTTTTCACTTACAAAATAACTACAAAAGGTTATTACACACTATCCATACAGATGTTTCCTTGGCCATATATTTTGACTTGATGTAAAAATGGCAGTCTATAATCAGCTTATGTGTCCCCTCTCTATCACAGTTTACTTCTGCAATTGAGACATTATTTCTTTAAATTGAATGTAAGACATATAATCTTGAAAATTTATTATAGTATAAGCCTGTCCAAATCAACCTAATTTTTAAGTTAAAAAATTAACTTAAGTCAAATTAATATCTAAAAGTAATTTTTCCAATTGTAGTTCTTTTTGAGACAAATCTGTGATCATGTAAGAAGATTATGTGGTAAAATCACCACGATATTCCAATATGGTAACAACTGGGATTATTCTTTTATGGGGCAAGGGTTTTTTTTGCTGTTGGAACAGAACAGCACTATATGTATGTTAGGATGTTAGTATTTTAGCATGTCAGATGTAGAAAAAGTCACTGCTGCTTCAAATAGACATTAGGAGTGTAATAGTATCAATTAATGATTGACCTTTGAATCTGCATGCCTACCTGCACACAAGCATGAAGTCAGCAAGGAAACATAAATTGGAGTGTGATGCTGTGGTATTCTTAGGACAGTGAATTGCATTTTTTTTAATCTTGAAAGAAAACTGAAATTGTTTCCAGGGCTTTCTCTTAGAAAAGAACCTTTGAGCAGGCTTTTACCTCAACCCAAGTAAAGTTTGATCTTTTATCACCTTTTATCTTAGGTTATTTCCTGACCTTCTTGGAACCAGTAAACAATATCACTGTAGTCCAGGGGCAAACAGCAATCCTCCACTGCAAGGTAGCAGGAAATCCATCCCCGAATGTCAGATGGCTAAAAAATGATGCTCCCGTGGTTCAGGAGCCAAGACGGATCATCATCAGAAAAACAGATTATGGTTCACGTCTAAGAATCCAGGATCTAGATACCACAGACACAGGATACTACCAGTGCGTGGCTTCAAATGGGATGAAGACAATAACTGCAACAGGAGTTTTGTTTGTCAGGCTTGGTGAGTTCCCGGCTTTTATGACTGCTCAGACTGCTTTATAGACTAGGTATTAGTTTTAACCATAGCATAATGAGAAATGAATTTAACCTTTTAGGAAAAATTCTCAACACAAAAGAAAATAAAGTCAGTGCCTGGGGCCTCTCTCCCAGCACAGAACTTCTCAGTTGAACTTGATACCTCTTTAGTGGTAATAAAAGAAAGTAAATACAGATGTAGAGGTCTGTAAATACACAGAAGAAAAAAAATTAAAGAAGTGCTGGTAAAAAGTACAAAAAGGTAACATTTCCTTGCCTGGAGTTTTCACTCTACTGCTGAACTCAGTCTGTGAAAAAAACAAAAACTGATGAGAAGAATGACAAGGGGTTTTCTGTGTGATGTTCATAGTTCTGGGCCTATCCTTGTGAATATCAGTTCTGTACTGCTATGTGGAGCGTGGCCTCAAATTCTGTCTTTTGACATGTAAAGGTATACCACACCTTTGAACAAGTGCTTATATGACATTTTGGAGACTTAATAGTCCAATCTGGAAGCTAGTCTTTTATTTAGCTTGCCTGTGGAGCAATGGGAGAAAAAATTCTAGATGCATTTTTCTAATTTTTTTCTTATTTTGTAATGTAAATAATGGATTCCACAGTTCAGTTTGTAGATATTGAGTATTGAAGTGCTGAGTATTGACCCTTGCTCCTGCTGTTGCAAAAGCTGATCATCCCCTTGCCACATCCTAAATTCTGATAGTAAGGCACAGTTGGGGCTTATTAAAAGGTAAATGATGTGTTAAAATAACACCTTGTCTAACTACCTGTGTCTTTATGGTGGAAAATATTTTATGAAAAAAACTAAGTCCATTCAGCTTGCTGCTGGAACAGACAGTAGATTAATGTGATTTTTATTTGTGGCTTTGAAAATAACAATATATAATTATGTTCAGGAATGCAGAGGGTTTTGTTTGGATCTTGAGATAAACCTTCCTTAAAGACAATTTCCTTTAGATTGCTATTGACTTTTTTTTATTATGTTGTCCTTGAGCTAAACTTGTCAGCAATACTTGTTTGTTTTATGTTTGCAGGTCCAACAAACAGCCCAAATCACAATCTTCAGTAAGTACTCTTTGGAAAATTACTTAACGTGCTCTGACTACTTTTGTTCTGTCAGAATTTAGTTCATAAACTCAGTAAACACTGCCTGCAACCACAGTGTTCTTGCTAAAAGTATCTAATTTGACCAAAAACTCTCAGAATGGATGCAACTTTTTTAGACAGAGGCTACAATGGGTTTTGATTTAATTGACTATTCTTGAGCAACTTCTGCTTGCTTATTTCATGTTTTGAACAAACAAATTACCACAAAGTCATGTTGGAATAGTAATTGTTTACAAGGCAAGTATGGGCTAGAAGAGTGGTTAAAAAATGAATGGTAAAATGCTTAGCTTGCTGTGGTTTCAAATTTACCCATGTTACATGATTATAACTGGAAGAGCCAGGTAAAGCAATACTAAAATCCTGTAGTTAAGTAGCTGTTTGTTAGTGTGATTTTTGACTTGAGTGGTGGTTTGGTGATTTCTGCAAGATGCTTGGGTTTACCTGCTGATTCAGTTGTAAGGATGAAAAGAGAATCACAGAATGGTCGGGATTGGAAGGAACCTTAAAGTCACCCAGTTCCAGCCCTTCTGCCATGAGCAGGGACACCTTCCACTTTATCAGGTTGTTCCAAGTCCCATTCAGCCTGGCCTTGAACACTTCCAGGATTGAAGTATCCACAGCTTCTCAGAGCAACCTGTTCCAGCTCTTCACCACCCTCTGAGTAAAGAATTGTTTTTTACATGTAATCTAAACCTGCCCTTTTCCAGTTTAAAGCCATTGCCCCTAGTCCTGCACTATCTCCCAGTATAAAAATCCCCCTGCTTCCTTTATATGAGAACCTTTTAACGGTGCAGTGAGATCACTCCAAAGCCTTCTCTTTCTCCAGGCTTAATAACCCCAGTTCTCTCAGCCTGTCTTCACAGAGAGGTGCTCCAGCCCTCTGATCATCTTCCTGGCATCCTCTGGACCCACTCTAAGAGGTCCACATCTTTTTTGTGCTGAGGACAACAGAGCTGGACCTAGGATTCCAGATGGGCTCTCATGAGGGCCGCACAGAGTGCTAGAACCCCCTCCCTCACCCTGCTGGACACGCTGCTTTGCATGCAGCCCTGGGTACAAGTGTCCGTCTGGGCTGAGAGCTCACATTCTTGGGTTACTTCCAGCTTTTCATCCACAAGAAACCCCTTCAAAGGGTTGCTCTCAGTGACTTGATCTCCCAGTCTGTGTTCATGTCTGGGATTTCCCCAACCCTGGTGCAGCATTTGGCACTTGATCTTGTGGAACTTTTTGAGGTAGGTGCAATTTGCCCTTATTAAAGGATGTCTTGGGAACCCTAACTTATTTCCACTTGAGAAAGTCATTAAGTAATATTTTTTTTCACTGTATCAGTCAAAATATTTTATTTATGTTATTATATAACATAATATGTTATATACCAGCAGTGCTGGCTGCCTTGGGTCAGCTTGTTGTCTTTTATATGCTGTGGGATAATTTCTAGGAGGATCTGCTTCATGATTTTTCCAGGCAGACAGGTGAGGCTCACTGGTCTGTGGTTGCTCACATCTTCCTTTCTCCTCTTTTTAAAAATGGAAGTGATGTTTCCTTTTTTTCAGTCACCAGGGAGTTCGCCTGACTGCCTTGACTTTTCAAATATGATGAGATTGTTTTGGCTACAACATCAGCCAGTTCCCTCAGGATTCTGGAACATAGTTCATCTGGTCCTGTAGACTTGGGACTACTCAGCTTCATCAAGTGATCCCAAACCTGCTCTTCACTTAATGGGAGAGACTTCACTCCCCCATACCCACATGGAAGATCATGGACTTTAATGGAAATGGTGACTGCCAGTGAAATCATTGAATAACTCATCTTTCTCCCTATCAGTCACCACCAGTTTTTCCTTCTTGCCTTTCCTTTCTGGCCTATGTCATACCAATAAGCCTGGGAAACAAGTTTTGCATTGATTCACTTATGTTATAGAAAAAGTAATTAATTTTATTTCTTTTTGCTTCCCTAGTATTTTCCAAATGCTTTTCCTGTACTGAGAATGAACTTGTTAATATTTCACAAATACCAACATAAATAGAATATTTTGACTGATACAGTGAAAAAAATAATTACTTCATGATTTCCTCAAGTAGAAGTAAATTATGGCTCCCAAGACATCCTTTATCCTGGGTTTTCCAAGGTTTCCTTATCCTATTTTCCTAGGTTTTTAATGCTTTGCTATGCAGTCTTTGCTAGTTTTGAACACTAAGTTAAAATAAAGAAATAACTAGGAAAAAAAAATTAAAAATCCTTTCATTTGGCTTTTGACACTTCACAATGGGTCTTGTACCATTGGTATTGCAAGCAGTAGTGTGCCATCATTGTTCTGGACCTGCCATTAAAAGACGAACTGAAGAGTATGCTGCTGGTAGATTATTTTCTTTTTAATATCCACTAGATTGGACAGAAACCTGATACTTCAGAAAAATGAGGTCAGGTCAAAGGTCTAATAAGTCATGAGGGTCTTATCATATGAGGCCCAGGAGCTTTCAGGGATTAGGGATCTTTGCCTCATTGCATGCTTACTTCTGTTTCAATTTTTTAAAAAATCAGTCCTTCAAATAAAATGCCATGTTTTGGTGGTAGAATTATTTTGTTTTCAGAAACTGAGCCTGATTTTTAAAAAATCGAATATTTTGCACAAAATCACGCGAGTCAGTTTGTAAGCCAGAAAAGAGGAAGGGTGGAAAAAGGCAAAGGAGTACCTAACTGCTTGGAAGGAGGTCTCATGGAACAAAGGACTCTTTCCATTCACTGTCTGCACAGTGCAGCCTCACACTGGGCCACACGAGAGCCATTGCTGCTGGTATTAGTGCTTCAAAAAAGACATGCTTCAGTGGAAACTTGAAACATAAAACCATTGTAACTTGGTTTAAGATTATACCTATTGAATATTAAGGGATAAGAAACATTATCTATGTAGATACCATCTAGCAAGGTATTTTTATGCAGTTCATGCTGTGGATTCCTAGAATTAATTGGCAATTAAAGATTGCCAGAGAGAAAATGTGTGTAATGCCGTCAGACTTGCCAGTGCAAAAAAGCATCTTGACCTTCAGGTAATGAAGTTGAGGTGTTTTCATAAAAATCTAAATGTAAAATCTTTCCATCAAATACATAGTCTTAAATTTCTGTGGATTATTTGGAGACATCTTTATTTTCTGTCAAGATCCACATGTCTAAAAATCTCCAAGGATTTTTCTGGAGAAATTGAGAATTACAATCTATCTTGTTTATCAAAAGTATTAAAATTACCAAAAATAGTAACAGATAATCCAGATTAATTTACAAAGAAAATAAATTCGAAACATGGTCAAAAAAATAGTTTCTGATTAGCCTTTGCTGTCCAGAGGACTGTGCTACTAAAGGGTTGTTTTACTAGAGTACAACCCTTTAGCAATCCTTTCTCTCACTGCATTATGCTTTTACTTTTTGCATCATTAGTATTTTTAGTTTTGCCTCTCAAAAGAAAGACATCCCATCTGTTCAGAAAGATACAGGTGTGTGGATATAAAATAAATGTTTAACAAATACCAGAGAATGGTTTTTTTACCATTATTTAAAACAAAGCAATGGGCATTAATATCTTGGAGTCTAAGAGCAGAAGGGCAGAAACAGTTGTCTTTCCTTCTAGAAGTGTTGTTCTTTGAAGATAACATTATTCTAAAAGACTGCATGTTCTCTAGTCTAATATATTTTTGTTTTGAATTGAATGATTAGATTAAATTTTACCCATTGGGCAAATTCTGGTTTTGAAGCAGTTAAACTATAGTAGTGCCATCTTGAAGGGAGCTTGGGATGGAAGATATCTAATATTCAAATATTCCTTTTGTTGGCTCTTACGGGCTTCTGGAAAATTTGATGAAGCCTCTGTGAAGTGAGGAAGGCACACAGAATGCAGGCAGAAAGAAATTCCCCTAAGCTCAGCCAAGTGTATGGGGAAACAGCTCTGTTGTCACTGCTGCAATTTTCCCTGTGTGACCTTTCTGAAATCTGCTTAGGATGCCAGGAGCTGAGCCCTTGTGCAGAAGAACTGGGTTTTTAAAAGACTTTGAGAAGTCCCTGTTTTATTGAACTATGACTAAGATCTGTTATGGGCTTGCAACTTTTGGTGCCTGTATATTGAATGCTTAGGAAAAGTAGGTGAGAAGAAACACTGCCACCAAATAGAAGCAATCATTACTTTGTGGAGGAATTTTTGACATATTAATTATTCAGAATAAATTTGCCTGTTCTTGTGTCTGATTTTCAAGTGGTTTGGGACAGCAGTAATTTTTTTTAAGATTCGGGCCAATGAAGAAAATTGATGATGCAACTGTATTAGGAAAAAACCAGTTCTTTCAAAGAGTGGAAAACAGAATGTATAAAACCAGTAAGGTGGCTCTGTTAAAACTCCAGTGAGGAGGTTGGGTTTGTGAGCAATTTATTCTCCATGGTCTACATATCCCAAAGCACACCTTTTCTGTGACCTCAAAAGGAAATTTCTGCATGATGTGAGGGGCACTCGTATATCTTTATGATGGAAGCAAACTTATTTTTATCATGTGATGAATCTTCATGAATCCCAAAGCTCTTTGACAAGCCAAAGATATCTAACATCATACTAAGAAAATACGCTTCCCTTACAGTCAAATAGCAGCACCAGTTATATCTTCTTCCTTTCCTTAGGTGGTGTGGCAAATTTCTTTGGTCTCAACATAGTTTAGCCACAGATAACATTGTTAATCTTGGAAATTATACAAGATTATCTTAAAATTCGCATAAACAGATGTTTTTTTAAAACAATACAAGGTTGTTTCAAATCAGAAGTTACAGTGTTTATTCAGGCCCATAAGGACCAGGTGTTTGATGATGTGCTTCCTCCAGAATGACATGCACGCCTTTTGTTTCATCAAGATATTCATGTGGCTGAGACAACCATATTTGAGCTATGTATGTTTTTTTAAGATGCTTGTGGTAATATGTTGAAGTTACAGAATAAGCTCATACTTGTGTTTTCATTTCCTGTTTTAATCAAGGAAAAAAAAGAATTTTGTGATTAAAACACAGGACTGTAATTTCAGAGGTCTGGATTTAATTTCTGACTGTACTCCTGTCTCTGTGTGTGATTGCAGCAAGTTGTTTAACCTCTGTCTTTCCATGTTTTGTACATCAAATGGAGATGGCGGATCTTGGGAATTTTTTGCCTTCTTCTGCTATGGGATCAGATTATTTCAAAATGTTTTGGGTACGTTCTTCTCCCCATAAAGTTTGGAATGTTATCCTGTTTTATGAGTGAGGAACTGAGGCACAGATTTTCTTGGGCTGGTCTACATTAAACAGCATGTGTTTGTCTTGGCAGATTTCCTGACTCCCTGACAATCCAATTTGGGGATCTGGCTGAAACATGCTGCAATTCCCTCCTAGCCCCTGTGTGTCAGTTTCCTTTTTTTCTTTCAAGGCTGAGGGGGAGGCTGTATTTCACCCTCCTGTGTGTTTGGGGCTCCTTTCAGGGGATTTTGATCCACAATCTCAGATCAACTTTTGACTTCATCATTTTAAATGTCCTTTGACAGTCCTTCAGGCCAAGACAGGAAATTTGGAGGAAGGACAGAACTAAAACCAAGGTTGCACTAAATTTTTTCTCTTTTATCTATTTTAGAGTGCAATTTTTCCATTTTTCCTCTAATTATGTTGGATACAGCCTAGAAAGGCTCAGATGTTTATGACATCACAAATTAACATGTAACTAAAATTTATACTCTATTCTGCCCGGAGATGTAGGGTGTGCTCAGAGGAAGCTGACAGTCTATCTTGTAATAAAACCGATTTTTTAATCTAATGTTACTCATGCATTTCAAAAATTACTTCCCCCCCACCCCACTCTTTTTAAACCCCAGAACTTGTGTAATTCAAGGCAGAGTTAAAGAGCAGTGGAAATACTGTTTTGGGTTGTTTTGCACCGCACCAAATCACAGCTTCTTCCCACATGACATTGCTACTTCAGCTTGAATCTTCCACTTAAATGCTTTCTAATCACAAGTAAATAAATGATGAACAATCTAATGCATTTTATATTATTTAGTGGATAGAAGTAGAAATTCAGTGTGCTTACAAAGTTGATGAATTTTAAAAGCCAGATGTGTATTTAAACTAATATAAATACCATCTTGTAGTAGACACAAGTGTCTGTGTTTCTGCCACTTTTTGTCTGGGGAAACTATTACAAGTGGTAGGTTTTCTTCCTTTCTGTGAGAGGGAGAGAAGAACTGAAAAAAGATGTTTACAGGGAATATATAAGCAGAACAAATGATGATAGTTTGCTTCAATCTGTTATGCTCACTAACCCATGTTGCTCAGAACTCCCCAAAGACAAAGGAAGCCAAGCATATGCACAGGTGATTAAAAAGAAATCTTCATGAAAGTTTTACCCTCTTTTTTGCTATTGTATAAATCAAATGCCCTTGTGTGAATTAAACTGTAATGCAGATGCACTGCTTTACTGAGAGAGACTGGTGTCAAAGACAAAATAGCAACCCTACAGGACTTGATCTGTATTTGGGGAAGGTTTCTAAATACCTTAGGAAGTAGTATTTAGTTATATTTCTTACAGTTAAGCTAACTTAGGGTTAAATGTCAGAAATGCTTGCCCACTTGTTATTAGCAGTACTGTCAAGATACTTTTAAATACTTTTAAATGGGTTGGCTCAGGCATTGTACGGAATGTAATTCATTATATGTGGGCTACAAGCATGCACTACACCAAACAACATAAACACTTCCTTTCCTGAGGGTTCTTTTTCAAAAATTTAGGCCTTTAGCTTTATATAAATATTTAAGGGAGCTGATGTTTTCTGTGGGTGAGAATTCTGTTTATTTGGAGAACCTGCTTCCTACTCTGCAGAATAGTGGCTAGGTTTTTGGTAGCCAAAAAAGCCCAGGCCGTCATATCAGGCGAGCTGTAAGGTGTGACTCATAAGCTGTGCAATACATGGCAAAGAGCCAGTTTACAGCTCTTTGTAAATGTGTGACCCCAACACGCCCTCTTCCAGCAAATTCCAGATCAGCAGCAGGTGCTTAGGTTTTATCAGCTCAGAAAAACAGTTTATATTAAACTACCAAAGAAGTTGCAAGCAAAGTTAAACACTTGTTATTCCCTTTAAGGATATATGTAAATTGATATTCAAAGTAGTAATGGCCCTTGGGGTTTTGGCAAGTAGCTACTGCAGCTGTTGGACATCCCTGATATAACCAGCAATCTTTAGTGTGTTTAGATTTTACTTCTTTCCCTCTATCCCTCTCCTACTCTCATTTGTTCAGTAGCTTAAATGGCTTTCAAAGTATTTATTGTATGTCTTACAAAAGGACAGTTATATGTCCCTGAGACTTCCTGTAGGCATTTGATGCCACATTGAGTTTAATTAGAGTTCCTTAGGATGCTGAATAGCCTTTAAGTGCATATAAGGAAAGGGTGAATGTTCTAGTTAGGCACAAAGATAAAGGAACACTATTCTAATGAAAAGTAGGTAATTTAACAAAATGAGATAATGCTGGAACACCACACCATAAATCATCCTTTCAATTTTTATGGCTTTATGGTTAGATTTTTCCCTACTTTTGTATTATTATGTTCTCTATTTCAGTTTGAAAGAGCCAAAAAACCTAGATGCAGCTAATCTAGTGTACTTGAGAAAAAGTCAAACAGATGGTACGAACCAATAATATTTGAACAATTCTACTCAAAACTAAATAGCATTAACAGTGATGGAGGGAATTGTTTTTGGAGAAGGCGAAAGAAAATTCATTAAGAAAAATCTGTTCTTTTAAATTGGTTTTGTTTTGTTAAGTCTAAAGTCGGAAGTATTTGAGGTATTACTACTCTAAAAGTAGGGCTGCAAGAAGCATGTGTCATCATCAGTTTCTCATACTCCTCAGAAAGCTTAATCTTAACTAGTAGAGGAGTAAACACACAGAATAGAAAATAATATAATAAAATACAATACAATAAAGTATAATACAGAGAAATACAGCACAATAAAATACAGTAACTCCAGTTGGCTGGTACCTACAATGATCATTTGTTCCAGCTTCCTGATCACCCTATTGACAAAAGTTAAAGCCCATTATTAAGACCATTGTTCAAATGCCTCCTTTTAAGGCACTAACAGGCACAGGGCATTGACCACCTCTTTAGAGAGCCTGTTTAAGTTTGACCACCCTCTTGGTAAGGTAATGTTTCCTGTTGTCCATTCAGAACCTCCCCTGATGCAGCTCCCTCCTCCCCTTCTCGGGAAGCCATAGGGAGCAGTGAGGTCACCCACCAGCCTCCTTCTCTCCAAAAGCAGCCAAATCCAAAATCCTTAGCCACTCTTCAGGTTCATACCTTCCAGCCCTGCCATCATCTCTGTTGTACTCCTCCAGACCATCCCAGGACTTTCTTCCCACCCTTCTCAGAGCATGGGGCCCAGCACTGCACACAGGACTCAGGGTGAGGTGCACCAGGGCTGAATCCAGCGGGATGATCCCAATCCCAGCTGGTGATGCTGTGTCTGCTGCACCCCGGGATGGGGTTTGCCCTCCTGGCTGCCCAGGCACACACTGCTGGCTCACCCTGAGTCACCAGCACCCCCAGATCCCTTTTGCAGGCCTGGGGGTCCTGCTGCATCCCTTTTTCTATGGCTTTCCCAGCCATAGAGTCATTTAAGTAGGAAAAGACCCTTAAGTTCATTGAGTCCAACCATAAAATGCTACATTACATAAAGGCATACTCTCAGCTCAAATATCTGTTAAATTATGCAGGAATTTGTAACATGGCACCTCTACAAGCATGCCTTGGTAGCTAAGGCATGCTTGTAGATGTGCCTTGTTACAGAGCTGAAGCTGTAGTCACTTTTCAGGTTGGAGGTGCTGTAGATTTCTACTCATTTGTAGATAGCTGCAAAGTAGCATTTTTACACTGCACTTGGTAATTATAGACAACCTCAGTGTGTAATGAAGTTTAGCTGCATATTTTTTACAGGGTTGGGGAATAGAGAGAAAAGTGATAACATAACACAACCTCAGTAGTTTTAGGATTCAGATACTCCATCAAGAATGTGCTGTGAGTGATCATTGTAGCTTTATATACTCTGTGGCTCAGACTGACAGGTGTATCAGTATATAAAGGATCTCACTTTTTAAGCATTAAGAACTAAATGCTGAAACAGGAAACTTGAGGAAGCATTTGTTCTCCTAATTGAGTATGCCACATGTTTTTTGGGAACAGTTTATTAAAGTTAAACCCAATTACATTAATTTACAGAGCTGTGGTTTTGGCACAATTGCTACTCACAGAGTATCAAGCTAATGATGTTTGCATAGCATCATGGGTGTGGCATCTGAAAATAAATTAATTCTGACTTCAGAATATGAGGTATTTTGCCTGTGGAACAATGCAGCCAGCATCCACTATTATAATGCAGAAAGATTTAAATGCAGAAATATTTTAATGGAAAAATGTGACAGTCAGGATTAATTGTTTGTACACAGAAAAAAAAAAGAAAAAGAGGAAAGGGGTCTTTAAAATACAGTCTTACAGTCTGATAAACATTCAGTAAGTAATTTCAAGTCCAAAGGAAGAAATGTAAGGGGGAAGTTACCTTTGGCATTATGTCAAGGCTGGACAAGCACTCCAGCATCCCAGCAATTTTGGGTGATTCAGGGCACTCTTACCCCAGCTCCAGAAAAGGCAAGCTACAGACCCGAAGTTTGTTCATTTTCACCTTCTTCTAGTGGCTGAAGCAGACGTGTGTCTGTTTATTTTTCATTTTTGAGAACTCTACAGGCCTTGCTTGAAACTGTTATAGAATTTCCTGTGGAGAAAAAGCTAATTTTCCTAATTTGGAAAAAACCAACAAACCTATTATGTGAAATTATGACGACACACAAAAATTATTTGATGAGTTCTGGATTCCTTAGCCATGCTAGCCAGACCTCGGCTGCTGGAACAGATGACAAGTGGATAACACTAATAATAGACTGCCGTCTCCAGTACAGACCAGCCCAGAGGTGGAGACACATCCTTAGTCATCCATTGACAGACAGAAATGGCGAGACGCAAAAATCGTTAGGTTTTGCTCTCGATTCGAGGGAGACGTGCTCCCCTGGTGGTAGCCATGGTATGCATCCCTGCCCTGACTCTTCATCCCGCTTCCACAGTCCCTGTCCTCCAGGGCCCGAGGCAAACTCCCCACGGCAGCGCCTCAGTTAACCTTAGGGGATACCCGTGGGTGCCAAGCAGTTTTCCTGTGTCACACACAAAGGGTGCAAAGCCTGCTCTAGGCACAGTGTTTGGAGAATAGCAGATGCACTCGTAGACTGGGCTTAGGGGTGCATTTAGGTGGAAATTACACAAAGGCTGGACAAATTCAGGCAGTGTTTCATGGGAAGAGACAAAGTCTGTTCCATGTCTTGTGTCTGCTCAGTAGCAAGACAACGTGACAGCATCACAACCAAGTGGCTGCTCCTTCTACTAGTAGTGGTTGTGTTTGGGGCTTTAATTTATTTTTTTTCTAAAGAGAAATAAAATATAAAAAAAAAATCCATGTCCTTATTTTGTAAAACATCTAACAATTTCCCTAAAAGTTACCAAAATTAAAAAGGCAAAAATTATCTTTTGACTGTGGAAAATTTAATCTCAAATAAGCCATATCGAAGGGAAGGTATGATAATTGTTTGTAATGTTGGGAAGTATTCACAAACTCTAACTTTCTGCAGCGTTGCCTAGAATTATCTCGTATTGCATCCATAAAAAGTAGCAGAGAAACTAACAAATATTTCATATTGTCACTTAGATGTTTTTAAAAACATAATTTAAAAGATGTCAACTTTTTCAAGCAGATAGAATATGCTAATTTTTCCTTAAGACTGGAAAACTGACACTTCAGTATTATATGTTCTTAAATACTTGATGTTTCTGTAGTTTGAATGAAAGTGTTCTGCAAAAGACTTTGAAGATGCACACTTCTACATATAATTATATAGCAAATTTATAGCTGATGCTGTGATCATTTCTAGCTGTTTTACAAAGCTCTCTGCTATCAGATGTAACTGATGTAACTGATACCATCTGTATCAGATGGTAACTGAGATAGAAAATCCATCTTTGTTCTGTTTTTAAAAAAACAGAAGAAAGAAGAAAAAAAATTATGACAGTACAGTTATTTTCACTTTTTCATGTGCTCATATTTTTCCAGAAATGATCACATTTTTAATGGCATGGACACTTAAAACATTTAATAATGAATTTTGATTTTTTAACTTTTTACAAAAATGTTCTAACTTTTTAACCTCTTAAAAAACGGCAGAAAGTACTTTGTAGAAAGCTTATATTCCCCATAATTAAAAAAAAAAGAGAAAAAAAAGCCAACCAAAATGAAAAGTTTTAAGACACTTCCACAGGATTTAATTTTTATGTTTTAAATTATTCCTTTGTCCTTCTTTTAACCTTCCCTCCTGTTTGGATTTTTATAACTTGCAATTTTCAGTCATGCTTGCAGTCTTTTCTTTCAAGACTTTCTACTTCCTGCCTGTCTTCCTGGCTTATATGTATAGGTCTATCAGTAGATTTAAACCAACTGAACTATAGTAAAAAATTCCTGTTTGTGCATAAGATCTGCTTCTGTAGGTAAATCACAATGCATTAAGGTCCACCTAAAAATGTAAAGGACTTTGTAAAAGAAAAAAAATTACCATATTGATCTTATCTCTGGTGGCATTTAGAGAGTGGGGTGAGGATCACACCAGACAAGGTCAGAGTAGCCTGGTGGGAGGTGGGCTGCCCTTCTCTCACCCATTCACAGCATGAGAAGGGACCCCAACTCCCAGCCAGTTCCCCTTGGTCAAATATCCCTTCCTCCACTCTCTCAGCAACACAGCCATCAAAGTTCTTTTCTCCTTCTCCTGCATTGCTTTCCCATCTTCCCTGGTAGCTGACATGATCTCTTAGTCACATCCCCCCTTTGCTGAAGCCCAGCCACCCAGGTGGAGCTGCCTGGTCCCCTACACTGGCCCCAAGGCATGAGCAACCCCACTGCTGGAGTCCCCTCTGAGCTGCCCAGGATGGCCCTGCTGGGCTTTTTTTTGCTGTGTGATACAGCAGCAGTTCAGAGATTTTCAGCTGGTGGACTTTTCTAAGAGCTTTTTGGAGCTTACCTATGTGTACTCACTCACTCAGGGTGGCATGGCAGGACGAGGATGGAAAACAGCTAAGAATTTTGCTTTCCTCTGTCAGCAGAGGGAAGAGGGAGCTGCTTGTTAGAGGCTCTTCAGAGAGGGTCTGTTGGCCCTGCTCACTTTCCTTGGAGATGTCAGAGAAAGACAATTTATTAGACAGTCATAACACATTGAGGGGGATAACATGCCTTGAAAAAAAGGGGTGGGGAAGAAGGCTCATAATGGCTTCTTTGGTGAGTGAGAAGGTGGAATGCTGCATGGCCAGGTTTGTGTTCCCATGTGTTGAAATTAGTTTTCTGAAGGTTTTTCTTTTCAAATTTTTACTAACCATGGTTGTAACAGAAATGTTTCTGTTAAAAGTACCTGACATTCAGCAAAAGAGATCTGCAGCCTTCCCTGGACTGCCAGCTGACTCATGTGATTTCAAGATTTCAGCCCAACATGCTAACACCTATGAAAGCAGAGGGAGAATTTACAAAAATGTCCTTTGAGTTAACTGAAAGAGAGAGTTTGTAGGCAGAAGGTAGAATGTTGTTGGCAGAATATTAGATCATCTGTTTGAAGTTACATGTGTTAATCAAGAGGATTGTGGCTGGTTATACAGCTAGGGACAATCCTCTATTTCTTACAGAAATTCAGAACATTGATGTCCTTGTTTAGTTTTGCTTCCTTGACTGTTTTACCCAGGTTATTGTAGTAAAAGCAACCCTGCCACCTATGTGTATACTTCTGTATGTGCTGTACTTGGGAACTACATTTTTTGGTACACTGAAAACTCTTCTAAAGGTGCAAAGCAGTAATAAATACCTGCAGATATGATACCAAGAAACCATAGCAGCATGCAGAGTTATCTAATGAGCAACCTGCCGCCATTTCATGTGTTTCTTTCTCTTGTATTTGTTTGCCTGTGAGGGCTGTTTTTCATGTTACAGGAAAAATAACAGATGAGTGTGTGAAAGAAAGGAAGGCAACAGCATTTTCCTTTGGTTTAGTCCACTTAAATAATTGATCGTAGTATCTTTTATCAAGGACCCAGCTCAGCTAAGAGTGCTGACACCAACTTAAGGCAATGCCCACCAATTTGGGTCATGAGTCAGTGAAGGCCTATGATTAAACCCTATTGTTCTCTCCCTTTCTTGTCTTTAAATGATTTTTAAATATTTAGCAGCAAAAGACTCCTCCTTCCACAGTAAAATTATAAAATATGTTTAAAATATTATTTAGACTATGTTTTAGAGACAGACTTTGGAGCCTGAGTTTTGTATTTAAAAATACTGGTTTCATAATCCATTTTGGCAATATTTTCAGTAGCCTACACATTAGGTTGTTTTTAAAGTTTACGAGTTGGTCTTTGACAATTGTCTTCTCTTTAGTTTGTCTCAAACAATAGTTTCATTTCTAGCTGTGTTTTTACTGAAGACATTTCAATTAGTTCCTTTATCTATAAGCTGTCTTAAAATGCTCTCTCAGGTCCTATGATTAATATGAACAAATACATCATCTAATAGAAACAGTAGAATAAAAATCAACAGTTATTTTTTACTGATTTTAGGCACTGAATATGGAGTTTCAGTTCACACTGTATTTTTTACTAACTAGTAGATAAATATCTAAATCAAATGCAATGCAATTGTTCTGTTCAGTAATTGGAAATTTCAGTAAATTCTTTAACGGATTCTGTGATGTACTACTTTTCAGATAACAAGCTCAAAATGTTTGTCCATGTTGTGTGCTAAATGTAAAGGGAATCTTTCTTTTGGGGCTTGTTGTTACACTCAATAAGCATTTGGTAACAGAAGTCACGGGCCATATCCATTGTGAGTGTAAATTGTCATAGGCCCATTAACTTCAACTGAGCTATGACTATTTATACAAATTCCCCTGCCTGTTAGGTTTTTATTTTTAACACTAGGCTCCCCTTCTTTTCTGATAGTATTTCTTAGGTTCCTTTAGTGCAAAAGAAAAGTTTTACTGTATTCTAAATATTTCATATTCTAAGTCTCTCTTTGAGGAGTTAAGTAGATCAGCATGGATTTCCTGATATCCCAGGAGCAATGATCTTTAGACACAGGTTGAGATGTGCAAACAATGATTTTTAGTGCCGGAAAGGTGGGTTATTTGCAGAAACCTTTGGTCAGAGGATGAAACAGTTTGTTCAGAGAATGGATACAGGTAGGGCAGGAAGCCTGTGCTCTTCTCCCATGATATTGCTGCAGGGTGGCCTTCATTCAGGCAAGGGCCCAATACGGCAGTCAAGTTGTCCCTGCCACCCATTAGTTTCTTGGCTTCAGCAGGAAGGGTACAAATGTGCATGTGTGGAGTTTTGGGTGTTTTATGGATTGTGGGTTTGGGGTTTTTTTGAGGTTTTCCTGTACACCTGGGTTTTCAAAACTACACTAAAAGCAAATACCTATTTGTGTGTGTTACTGAATTTCTGCCCTGCGTTATGGCTGATGTCAGAAGCACCTGGCATTAGCCCAGCCCTTCAATGGACAGTAATATTTCAAACCAGCCTTTCTAAAAAAATTATATTATTTTTCTCTCTCAAATATTTACACTTCAATTCTATTGCCTTGAATGTCAGTAGTAAAACTTACATTGATATCCTGTGACAATGGGAGGCCTATGAGAATGAGCAATTTTAAAGCCCATTGTTTAAAAGACAGCATTCCTTGAAAAATTTTTCTTCATGGTGAAACAAGAAATTTTGTGCTATATTTGATATTTTCTCAAAGGCAAATATACAAAGCTGGCCAGAGGGTACCAAGTATTTTTCTATGATAACATTAATGTATATTCACTGTATCAAGAGTAGGGGTAACAAATTACAAAAACTATAGTTCAGCATTTTAAGATGTCCTGATTTTAGATTCAGTATAAACAAACCATATATATATGTGTATATATATATATATATAAAAATAGATATATATGTAAAAAACAGAAATAACTTTTTTTTTTTACTGCAGCCCTTTATAATGCCCTTCTCCATCAGAGAGATTTGTCTCTCTTTGATTAAACATAGACCCTTTATTCCTTTATTCCTTTATTCTTTTTAGTGTTGCAGGTCAAGAAATTTCTGTGATATATATTTATGAAGTAGCCACACACTAGGCTATGCAAACTCATAATCAGAAATATGATGGCTATCCTTTTTCCTCTGATCTTGCTGTCTGTCATGATCATTCTCTTTATACAGCTTCTGACATTAGTTATCAAGTTGTAACTATCAGAAATCCTGAGACATCCTGTTAAGATGAGCAACTGTATACCAAATGTTGTATTTCTCTAAGAATAGCAAATAGGCTGACATATATAATTTGTCTTTTTCTTCATCTATCATAGTCTGTGGTTTTCTGTGCATATGTCCTTGCTTTGCCATTCTGTTTATAATGGAACATTAGTGGGAGGTCTCAGTATTTAACAATTCTTGATGAAAAGCTGCTTAATCCCAGCATGGAAGAGGGTCAAAGTTTCAGGTTTATTTGTTGTGGGAAAATTTATAGGAAATTTTAATTTTAGTTTGTTTGTGGGAAGCTTCTATAAGAAAGTTTCTACTACTTTTTGATAGCTAACCTTTGGAATATACTATTATAATCTATGAACTGGCTTACGTTGTTTACTTCGGTAAAGTGTTGGCTGTGAATACGTCTGTCCGTATAACTGCTATGGTAGGTTGCTGGGTGTTATTAAATGAGATTTTTTCCCATGTATTAAATTGAAAAACTTACTCTTTTTGAATTTTCTTGAGAACTTCTGAGTTTCTTTCTATGGCTGGTGCATGGTGTTTTGTCTTTTCTATTTTCAGGAAAATAGTTTTAACTTAGAAGTTTCTGCTGTCTTTGTAAGTAAAACTTGTGGTATGCAATCAGAATAAAGGTGTCTCACTAGGAAATTAATATGTGGTACCTCTCAGTTCTGCTTTCATAATTCGCTTTGTGAATCCTTGCTAAAAATAGAGCTTCATATGTTTTCTCTATTTCTAAGGAAAACCACAAGTCTGCATTTACTGTGTTTTCAGGGGCACTAAATACATACTGAAAACATGCCTCAAATTCAGGTGCTTCAGAAGGCGATTTTAGTACTGATTTTAGCAACATGGTTGCCCTTTTTTTTTTTTACTGTGACTTTTTTGTTTCTTATGCCCTCTAGTCTGTTCAGCTGTGACAGTGGCAAACAATAGGTGGTGTTACAGAGATAGCATATAGTGTATTGTGCCCAGACATACTCTTTCCACATTTCAAATTTTCCATGAAGAAAAGCATCTTTGTTGCCAGTGTGTTTCCTTCTGTAGTATTTTGTTTGGTGTGCTTTCTGTGTCATATGCGAAATTAAAGTAATGCTTAATGAGAGGGTGGGGGTAGTGATGTCCACTATGGTTTTTTCCAGGACATCTAAAAATCCCTTTATGTATTTCTAGAGCAGATAGCTATCTTATGGAAGAGTTGCATGACCTCCATCTAGAGAGTTTTCTATTCATCATGCTAGGTTTTATTCCTCTTCAGAGGCACCTGGTTCATCCAGTTCTTCCTTTATAGACACAGATGTTCCTGGATGTTGTGATTTCTAACAACAGGAAGAGTAGCATTGTATGATTGAATCTGCATCTTTCTTCTACATTGCTTGCTTGGTTAATTCTCCATTTCATATGAACTTCTACCCACAAACCTGAAGGCAAGCTGTATTTTATGAGGTGTTGCAGTGCATGTGTGATAAGGAACTTGTAAATGCTTATCAATGCTTGGTTTATCAAGATGTTTCCAGACCTTGTACAAGTTCCATGTTGTACATAAAAATAATATCAATATTTTGGTTTTATTTTTGAGTGACTGAAGTAGTAGGTTCTTCTACTTTTGCTTTTGATTAGAAACCCTAGTTCTTAATGGAATTGTTCTGGCAGAAGGTTACCTTTTGGGTCTGGAAAACTGATAACACTGAACCTGAAGTATGAAAATTGGGATTTTATGAATAAAAGTCTGTTTAGTCATATTCTTTACAATTTTATTTTTAAATCCAAACTCTGGCCAAACATATGTTGAGTAACTGGGAGGAGAGTTCACTCAGTAAGAGAACATCTTACCTCCATTCTAACTGAGTGCTGAGAAAATTCAGTTTCCAGGTGCAATGTAGTTGATTCAGCCTTCCAGCAAAGGTGCAAAAAAGACCAACACTTAGCATGTGTCTGACTCTATTTTGTAAAAAAAACAAACAAAAAAAATCACTGGAGAGAAAAGTTAATGCTATCTTGAAACATGTGCAAACTAAAGAACAAAGGTAAAAAAGTACCTGTGGTGGATAGCTTGTAAGATTTCTGCAAGTGGAACAAATTGAACTATTCTCGGTTCCTTTTGTGGAGTCAGATTTCTCTTTCACCAGGGTTCTTGGTCAGAGCAGACATTATAGTTCAAGCAGCAGGAAATTGAAGAGTCAGTATTTCTGTCTGTTTTCAGCAGCTTTTAATTAATGCTCTGATCAGCAACTAAATTGCTGGCATGTTGTTTGGAGCATGATTCAAAGCCACACATGGTTCCAAGGGCTCCCGTTTGAACTGCGCATTATACCACTCCTACGTTGTTCTGTCAGACTCTCCCCAGGTTGCTTTTTGTTGCAGATTTTTTGCCACATCCCAAGGGTACGTATAGCTGAAGGACAGAATAATCTGTCAGGAGACTCTCACTGCTTCCACTTCGGCAGCTGAAATTAGTTTTTTTCCTAAGAAGACTAATCTAATTTTGTTCTCTCAGTACCACTACTAGTCAAACAGCATTCACTGAGTTTCCTGACCTGACAAAGATGCATGTAGAATAACAGCCACACTTCTGTCAGTGTTAACTGACATCGGGTTACTGTTTACTTTTGCTTGTGTCCATGGTAATGGTCATATCTAGTTTAGTACAATCAGCAGTTGGCTATAACATGGGAGAGGGGAGCATATGTGTGTATTTATAATATCTAAGCTGTGTTTTAAAGTTCTTGACAAAAATAAATAAACAGAGCTAAGTAAGAGGTCACACTGCTTTTGTCCCCAAACCCATGCTGTTTGGAGTGTGCTTTTTTTTTTCTTTTTTGGTATTGGCAAGAGAGCCCTGAACTGAGACCTGAAGTGTGAGATACAGTTTCAGGAAGATACATTGCAGACTTTGTTCTGCAGGATAGGGGTATGAATTTACTCTTTAGAAAGAGGTCGAATAGAGGTTTCATATTCATTCAGCTCCTTTTGGGAATTGCTGACTTCCTACTGAGGTGGTCAAGGATCATAAAACAGGCACAGACAAAATGCTTTGATATTTTTGTCCCTTCCGGCATGATGCAATTGTTGCAAAATTACAGGTTTTGTTGTAAGAATGAAAGAATGTCACTGCAGGGAGTAGTTGATCCTATGACTCCTCCTTTACTTCATCCACCCTAATCAAAAACTTACGTATCTTTGAGGAAGTAGAACTTGTTTCAGAGTTTGTAGAAAAAATTGTGCTTTATGAATATTTAAAAATAATAGCGTGATAGGAAATAAAGGCCATATCTGGATAACAGCTGCATGATATGCTTTATATCCATGACTTCTCAAGAGTCCTGTTAAATCATTGTCTTTTTGGGAGGCAAAGAAGAGATGCAGCTCAAGTGGTTACTGCCAGTTCCGCCTTTTGGCTACCTGTACAGACAGTCCTGCCCAACTTTCCATGGCCAAAGTGTAAGAAATATTGGTACCATTCCCCTGAAGAGGTGGGCTTTATCAGGGAGACACAGCAGAGGAAAAATGAGAAGATTCCTAAGACAGAATAAGGTATCAGTGTAAGGGGCTGCAGTAAGCACAGGCAATGTTGGCTAGCTGTTGTCAGAGTGAGGGTTTTCATGCTGGTTTCTAACAGCTAAAGTTATGAAATTTTACATGTAGTCACTGACAGTTTTTTCCTGCTCTTGTGGTATCCAAAGAAAGGGTGGAAGTATTTGTAAGGGAATGAGGAACCTACATGACCAAAAGAGGTATTAATATCCAAAGATGATAATAAAGTAAAAATGCAGAGGAGCATTGAAGTAATACTTCAAATGTTGTTGGTATTGGAGAGGTATCTCAGACTTTTTAACTGTTTAGTTACAAAAGCTAATTAAGTTTTTAGATGCCCTACTCTAGAGACACATTTCTTTTTAGATTTTTTTTTTTTTAACCTATTTCTGGTCCATCATGCAGTATATGGCGTGATGTAAATAACAATCGGGTTAGTGAATCCTAGCACAGAGGCAATGCCATGCTGGAGGAAACACATGACATACTGGATATTTATTCTGAGAGTGCTCTCTCTCTTAAGTCCCTTTTTAGTGTGCTGACAGTTATGATCTGCAGATTGGCTCTGTATTATTTACAGGGGTTTTGGGTATGAAGTGTTGAACCACTGAGCCTTTAGGCTAGGGCTTTTGTGCCAAAATATTTATGTTAATGTAAGGGAGTGAAAGGCCCAAAGCTTCATTGAATTGAAAACTATATTGAAATACATGTTGAAAGAGAAATTTGGCACTGATTTTCACTAGAGAGAAGAGGAAAAGAGGTTATAGCCTTGATTACTCTTATTCCATGTTTTAATTCGAGCTTGGCAAGATCTCTTCTGCTATCCACTACAGGAAATGAAGAGCGGGAGAGAGAAGTGGGAGAAGAGCACAAACTGCCTAATTTTATGGAGTACAGCTGGATGCCAAAAATGCATGGGGACATGTAACTAGATCTATGCTGCTGTCTCAGTCTAAAGGCTTTTTAAGAGATCCATCTGTCAAATTCCATTATTAGTTTATTATTTTATAATTAATGTTGGGTTTTGTTTTCTTCTTTCTGTTATGAGCTGTTTACAGGATCCCTCATAAGACTTCCAAGGTAAGAGAGAATTGAAGGAAAAAGCTGCACCTTAGGAATGGGACAATTTCAGGTTTACAGTATTTTGAGTTTTTTCCACTTTTATAAGAATATGTTTTGTAAAAATCCATTGGCAGCAGAGAGACATCTGCATATGAAATCCTAACATGTCTTTTGCAGAGAAGATTACCATGAAGATGGGTTCTGTCAGCCATATAGGGGAATTGCGTGTGCACGGATCATTGGAAACAGAACCATTTATGTGGACTCCCTCCAGATGCAAGGGGAAATTGAAAACCGAATTACTGGTAAGCTCACACATCTCTTTAGCAGGGAGAAACATTCATAAAAGTATCCAGTTCAGGTAAAAACAGTGCTATCATCCTTTTCGTTTTGTCAGCCAACGATGAAGACATCTTTATATTAAGGTTTTGAGGGGGTGAGCCTGTTTCCCACTTGAGCATCTAGTAAAATTTGGAGCAAGGAAGATGAGTATCTGTGGTAATATGTAAAGCTTCTTCCATGTCCTTAAGTGAAATGTCAGAGTACTGAATTTTTAACAGCTTCTAGTTTATACTGGAGCTTTTTGCATGATAAATTGAAAAAGAAGATTTTGATACTTTAAATGCTTTTGTGATAGAGTGTAAAAGTACTGATCTTTTATTTTCTTGAAAAGTGTATGGTTGCCTTTCCCTTGGGCTTCTTTCCTTTTTGCATAATTCTGGCAGAGTGTGGATTTCACATTGATTTATATAAAACAAGAGTTGACCTTCCTGTGCTCTGCCTATGTTTAATCTTTCTCTGAACGTACTTTTTGTGCAGAGTTGCAAACATGCATCCAAAACCTTAATGATTTTTAATGGGCTGTACATCAACAGGGATTTTCTTCACTGGATATCAGCTAGCTGATTTTAGCAGCTGTGACTCTGATGTACACAAAGTAGAGCAAGCAAAATGAAACCATGGAATAGAGCAAACTGTTTGTCATAGTGTATAGCAAATTAGGTCAGTCCAGCAGGAGCTGATTTGCATCTGGCCAGATACAGCTCACTAATGGACTCTCCAACTTCAGCATAACTAGTTGCCAAAAGGAGTTTAACTTCACTTGTCAGCTCTAACTCCCTAAAGACATTACCTTGAAGATTCATTGTTAATCCAGGAATCCAAGTCCTTTTTTTTCTCCTGTTCTTGAAATGGCGACCAGATTCCGGGACTGGCAAAATCCAGGTCCTGACCTTTACTTACGCTATTACAACACATTCTCTTCCCGCCCTTCTCCTGTACTCTGTTGTAACTCCAGCCTCTTTAAACATTATGTTATTAATTAATACATATTGATACTTTTTTTTCTTTTTTCACCAGCGACATAATCTCTGTCCTGTTTGGATGTTTTTCAGCAATATGGAAGTGTTTAACTATCTGGAATTACTAAATCTGTAATTCTGTGAATTAGGTTCATAATGTTCTCTTCAAAAAGCAAAACCAAACTCAACAATTACCCAGAAAATGTTCATTGATTGAGCTGTACTTGTTTCTGGGATATGGAACATAGGCACTGATGACCTGGCTGCTGGTTTCCTAATATTACCAATTATCTGTTAGATTTCCAAAGCTAGGGTGTTGGAACTCTCTGTTTTGCAGTTGAGGAGAATTCCTGATGGAATTCCTGATGTTCTCTTTCAGGAAGATGCTGAGAACACCATATAGAGCTGCCCAGTGCCTAGCTAGGCAGTTATGACAGTCTGTTAATAATATAGCATTTTCAAATGGTATACTTTTGAAGGTCATACTAGACATCTTATGCAAAAGTACCCTGAGGATTTCATAGCATTATTGGTTCTTGTAAGCCATATTATATGTAAAGCAGGTATTGTGAGACTGGGTGTTCTATACCCATATGACAGGGTACTTTTGAAATTGCAGTAACTTGTCAGGTAAAGGAAATAGTTGAAAAAAGCTGAATAGTTGCTGCTGAGATTTTGCTGATAGTTTTGCTCATACCTCCTAACTGCAGTTTTTGATGGTGTGTTGCAATGTGTGTGGGAAGTGGGGACACCTACTGTCCAACTCAAGGAGCATTTAGCCAGGTTACATCTATGGGGAATTTTCATTCTGGAGTTTCATTTCCCTGCTGTACTCTTGTGAGAAATATATATTCTTTGTCTCCATGGCCCCTTGTGCTTTTTGGTCCTGGCCATGTGATTGGGTGAGAATAGCAACCTTTGGTTAAAAAAATAATTACATTTCTGGAGAAAATCTTTAGATGTGGCTTGGAAGATAGGAAGGACAATGAATAGCACACAGAACTGATGCCTGACCTGTGTATATGTGTTTGGCTACCAAGGCCTCAGCTGTGCTGTTTAACATCTGTTTAATAAATAAAATATAAACCCCTTAGATGCTACCACACAGTACTGCTGGCTTTTGCAGCTTCCATCAAAATAAAGATATAATTGTAAATTGTGCACTCTTCTCTCACAATGATCTAAATTATGTAATGCAATGCCTTCACAAAACTTAGTGTGGAGTTTCAAACAACTGAGAGTGACTACTTCAGTCCTTCGGTTTTCTTTTTTCCATTTTAGTCTTTGCAACAAGCATATATTACAACTATCCTTTGAGGCCTGATGGTCTGCTTGCATGCAGTGTTCCCAGTATGACTGATAAGTGGTTGTATTCCTGCATTAATATTTTTGAATTAAAATAAGTAAAGGTGTAAACAGTCTAAAAAGCTAGATTTGCAGCTGCTTGTTGCATATTTGGTGTTCAGGAAGAGATTCTGTGGTACCATGTGTCTACAGGAAATAGGTGATTGAAAGGAGAGAGCTGGACAAGAGAGAAAGACTTTATTTGTAGGTTGTAAATAGACTTCTGAATGGCATTTCCTCTCTTTTTACAGTGTGAGTTGGTGGAACATGCAGTCTAGCAACTCTTACTCATGAATGATGACTTACTGAGGGAGTGAATGTTCCTACATTTAAAGGTTGATTCAGCAGCAGACACATGAGGCACACACACATTTGTCTTTCCTTTGCAATGTGCAAGAAAATTTTGAGCTAAATGTTAGCGTGTAGGTGCTGAGAGCTGAAGGGAAGAATTACATTCCTAGCTCATTATGACATTCATCTTAATGTGATCAGCATGCTGAGACTGATTACATTAATTTTCCACAAAGATGCTGCATGTTAGGCTTCTCATGTCTGTTTAAAGCCATGTCTTCCCAAATATCAATGATACACTTCTTTTTGCCTGACAAGCCTTGAAAAACACTTACTTATTTATCAAAATGTCTACAAGAAGAAGAAGTTAGGAAGAATCCTTGTTCAGATTTTATGTAATTAGGAACTTTGGAAATACATACCAGTATCCTGGCAGGTGTATCTTGCTTTTCTTTGCTTTTGATCCTTGTAAGTTAAAATTAGCCAGCAGTCTGAGCACTGGGAACTGTAATTTCTGGGAACTGAGGCCTACAAGCTCTGTGCAGATGTCAGAGGGACACTGGGATGTTGGGTTTTCTTGCTGCATTTGTCAACCCACCTTTACAGCAGAAATTACCTCATTTGCCAATAGGCTTTCAGACCCTTAAGGAAAGAATAAAGATGTTCAAGACAAATGACGTGAAAATTAAGTTTTTTCTCATGCTATGAATCAATACTCGTCCGTATTTTTGTTCCTCTGCAGCTGCGTTTACCATGATTGGCACTTCGACGCATTTGTCTGACCAGTGCTCGCAGTTCGCTATACCTTCCTTCTGCCACTTTGTGTTTCCCCTGTGCGATGAACGTTCTCGCACCCCTAAGCCACGGGAGCTGTGCCGGGATGAATGTGAAGTTCTGGAGAATGATCTCTGTAGGCAGGAGTACAACATTGCTAGGTCAAACCCCCTCATCTTGATGCAGCTACAGTTGCCTAAGTGTGAGGACCTCCCACGACCAGACACCTTGGAAGCGGCCAACTGCATAAGAATTGGGATCCCTGTGGAGAGACTGAGCCGATGTAAGTCCATGTGTTTCATCACTGGGAAAAAGTACAGCTTGATGTTTCTTTTGATTGTGTCTGAGAGACAATACTTTATCAGCCATTCTTTTTGTAAAGAAAGTGCTGAACTACTCATTTTTATCTTGTTAATACTGACCATAATCTTGTAGTGTTGTAAAGTAGAGTTAGGATGGCAAGGAAGCCTAAAGGATGCTGCTTGTACAACAGAATGTTTTATATCAACCACCCAGGGCTATAAAACTTCCTATTCACCTGGCTGATTTGATGCAGATTTTCAGTGTTGCCATCACCTGGCTCAGTCCTTGCCTTTTTGGGTGAGCCTGCCCATATATCTATTTAAGAGTTTTGTTTACCTATTGATTAACTTCATACAGTTTGTTGAAGCATCACTGGAAGATCTGTCAGGAAACTAACCACCTAGTGTTCATTCTTTCTATATGGGAACCCACAGGAATATTAATCCTGTAAATTGAACATGGGGTGCAATTATCTTCCTTTACCCCTTTACCCAAATGGTAAATACATTCTTTTCCCAAATGGGATGGGTGAAAACATTGATCTTGTATTGATCACGAATTTGTATTTACATTCAAAAGTAGAAGGACTGTTCTGTTCTGCATACTAATTGTATGCAGTCTTTCTAACTGCTCCATTTCATAGCGATTAATCACAACCCCCTACATTGTTCAATAAGAAAACTCAAAGAGACCAAAGATGTTTAAAGTACAATGTGTAATAAGATTATTTTGACTATCTGTGGATTCTGTCTGAATCCACAGTTAGGAGCAGGAGCCATGGCATAATGGTAGACATAAAAGACTAGTTCTGTGCTTTTATATAAATAATGTAGTGTAGTTGAGAAACACAAGTAACTGAGAATACAATGACAGAGACAAATCAGACAGGGAGATATCAAGCAAAAGGCATGAGAACAAAATCAGTAAAACATCTGGTGAAAGTTGTCTGTGATTCTCAGAGCCAGTGGTGCTGCCACTGATGGAACAGCTGCAACTTGAGTATTTTTGAGGTTTGAGAGAGCTGGATTCCTGAGTGTTGGAGAGGGGAGAACAGAAAAATGGAGAAGGTAATATTGCAAAAATGCATGATTCAGCTCAGATGATGCATATAGAAGACAAGCACTCAAAAATTATGAAGAGAGGATAGCAGCAAAACAAAGAATAAAGATGTGGGTCTAGCAAATATGAAAATGATGTTTCTAAAAATAGGAAGATCCTGAATTCTTTCTTTCTAAAGATGAAAATAAGGAAACAGAGGCATGAGGCTTTAACTGATTTCTATAGCAAGTGATCAGTGTGAAGAAAATGGGAAGATTATGAGAAGCAAAAGTTTTTATTTTTGATATCTGGAGACTTTTACTGAAAGGAAATTCATATCTCTGATTTACTTTAACCTATCATGTTCTGTATCTAAAGGTCCATACATGCTTCTTAGTCTCCATTTGAATTCAGAATTGAGAGTAGTCATGTGTGTACCATAGAGCTGAGACATTCCAGGACATAATCCAGAAATAACTGGGTGTAAAAGTACAGATACATACAGAACTAAAATTTCAAAGTGAACAGATTTAATGAAATCTCAAGGTACCTAAATTTGGGTACTTGTTTGCATACACGTTCTGTAGACTTCAGCTGTTTTGGTCATTGTGTCCCTTGATTGTTTTGATTTTTCTAACATTTTCCCAAACCCTGTGTTTTAGATCATCAATGCTACAATGGCTCTGGAGCTGACTACAGAGGGACCGTCAGTGTTACCAAGTCAGGCCACACTTGCCAGCTCTGGGACTCACAGAGTCCCCACAACCATGATCTGACAAGCACACAGTTTCCAGAGCTAGGTGGAGGACATGCATATTGTCGAAATCCTGGAGGACAAATGGATGGTCCGTGGTGTTTTACAAAGAATAAAAACGTACGCATGGAACTGTGTGACATACCTTCTTGTAGTATGTATTCTCTTTCTTTTTTCTCCTACTACTGTTCTGAATCCTGTGTAATTTTGAATGTTCCTGGTTATTATAAGTAAAATTCACTTAGGAGGGTTATACTTCTATATGTCTAACTTGCAGCAACTTTGTTTTGTGTTGTAATTGTTTAATGTTTTCTGGAGAACGAGTTTGTAAGATATTCTGACCATTTTTTATTATATACTGGAGGCTTACTTAGTCTGAGCTAAGTCTCAGTTTGATGCTGCAGTTTTTATGTTGACTTGTCAAATGACAGATTGCACATGCAAATCACCAGTATGTGCTTGGTTTGCTCACGCTGCTCCAAGGGTACATTCTCTTGCTCTGTATGACATCTTGCAGGCAGCAAAGATTTTCAAATCCTATAGAGGGAGATATAGCACCATGCCTGGTTGGAAAGAAACAGTTTCAAGTGCAGAAACAAAGCAGTTTGAAGTACATGAAGCAGATGATCTTATCAGAAAAGTCCTACAGTAGCTGCTAGTGGCTCTATACAGCACAACTGTTTGCAAAAATAAAAAGTACAGCTCTGATAGATTGTTCTGCTCATTTTCCCAGTGTTGGTGTACACACATACCGGACTTCACACATTGGTAATTGTGTTTGGATATGACAGTGTCTCTGGATATGACAGCTAATCTAATACTGTACTTCATTAGGAAGAAAAGCATGCTTCCTGCGGCAAGATACAGATATGTCATGGAGGCCATAAAAGTGGATAACGTGGATCTCTAAAACTGCTCAGAACTAATACAAAATTTTGTAGTTACTTCACTTTTTTGCAGTAACATGATTTGACATTTATAATAAATTTCTACATTGCATGTACCGTAGGGTAAAGATAACACCGGGACGTGGTTGTGGTGAAAGCAGTTGCCACAAATAGCAAAACCACAGGTTACAGAAAACATCCCAGGCAGTTCCAGTGAACATTTTTGACACCACTAGGCTTTCCTAAAGTCTCTAAGTATTAAGTGAAAAAATATTTTAGGAAGGTTCCAGACCTAGATGTATTGGTGGCTCTTTCATGTCTTTCTCACTCTAACATAAAAGCTCTGCAATTCTATTAAGTACAGAACAAATCATATCTCTACCAATGAGAAGTGCAACTTATTTTATTCTGGGCAGAAGTAGCACCAGTAGAGGTAAAGAATGGGCCAAATGTTGATGAAATGACTGAATCTATGAGAATGGGTCAGACTGTGTTGTTGTTCTGGGTCACATTGAACATTGTTTATATATTGTGATGGAGATTGCTCACTTGTCCTTTATACCCTGAACAGGATAATGCAGTGATATCTGGTCTGTATTCTATGGTTTCCTCAACTGGAAATCTCAAAAATAAAGTAAAATTAATCACATACTGTTATGGCCCACACATTAAATATGGGGCCCCTAGTTTATCTTCAAACTGTCAATTGCTATGTCCACTCAAGTTTTTTGAAATATATAATGAAAAATTATGAAGAAAGGAGAGAAGGTAATGTGACTTCTGTTTTCAGGGCATAGTTTACTTTTGATTTAAAATATAGTATTAATAATCATTTGTGTTACTATCAAATAGCTTAAAAATACTTACTATAACCATTTCTGTGCTTGACAGGTCCACGTGACAACAGCAAAATGGGAATCCTCTACATCCTTGTTCCCAGCATAGCCATCCCTCTGGTGATAGCCTGCCTTTTCTTCCTGGTCTGCATGTGCAGAAACAAACAGAAGGCATCTGCTGCTACACCACAGCGCCGCCAGCTGATGGCATCTCCCAGCCAAGACATGGAAATGCCACTCATTAATCAACATAAACAGGTATTTCTTACACAGTTTGCTTAGGCCCAGGTATTTTCAAAGTGCAGTGATTTTCAGCATCTCATGTTGTCTGTGTTCAAACTGAGCCATGTTGTCAGGGACCTAATTTTCATAGTGTTGAGGCCATCTACTTCAGGGAAAACCAGGTCTGGCACTTTGTAGGTGTCTCTAGAAATCCTGAGCTTGGACAACAGCTTTCAGTACACAGTATTTATTGGCATTTGTCCTTACCCATCAATTGCCATTCTGTCTGTAGTCCAAGTGACTGGAAAAGTGGTCATTTCTGATCCTGTCTTCAGCCTGCAGCTCATTTTTGCTCCTGGTAATGACGTGGCCTGTTTGCCTGTTAAAAGCATGATGCACCCTGGGGTTTCTTGTTCTAATCCTTCAGCACAAGACCTCTGGTGTTCTGATCCATAAGTGAGTTGAGAGCTGAGATGGCATGCAACATGTTTCCAAGGCTGTGAATCACAAAGGATGGTGAAAGGAAAATGGCTTTGAACTCATGTCTACATATGTCAGCTCCTGCATAGGATTTTCTAGGTCAGCTAATTGATCTCTGAACTAAAATCCTGTTCAGACCTAATGTTGAATTTTTAATCACAACATTTACAAGATGCAAGCTCTAAAAAACAGTGCTTACTTTGGAAGTTGTCAACATCTGTTCAGGAAACTTTAGAGTATTTGACGAATATTACCAATTGTAACTAATTGCAATGATTTTGTGAGTTAATCTGAACATTTGAAGGAAATTTTCCAGCCCAGTCTATAGGCTGTTGGACACTAAAATGAGAAGTTGTTCCCAAATCACCTGCTAAAACATCTTCCCAGCCTGCCCTGCTCCCTCATGCTGTGGTGCCCTGTATGTGAAGCTGTGCCAGCTGCACCTCATTTGGTCAGGGACTCCTCCATCCCGTGCTGGTCAGGACAGATGCATTGCATCACCATCACAAACTGCCTTGCTTTCCCTTCCAGCTGCAGAGGGAGGGCTCTGGGGATTTCCTACTCTTGGATCTGCAACCTTTTTCTCCAAGTACCAAAGAGAAATTCCTTCTTTCTTCTCCAATTCCACCCCTGTCTTTATTGAAGCTAGCTCAAGGTTCCTCAGCAGTGGTACTGTTCACTACTGCCCATGGGCAGGGGCCATTCCTATAGTGAAACAAAGAAAGAAAGGGCATTATCTGGTTCTTCAGAGCTGAAAGAGAGAGATTTTGTTCCTTCTTCTGCTGGAAAGGATGTTTCCATTCTCAGGATGTCTCAGTTCACTCTGAGACTGCCACCTCCTCAGCCTCCTTGCTTTTCTGACAGACATCCCCTGGGCAGCTCGGGGCTGGTCTGCAGGCAAAGTACAGCTGCAGTTAATAATGTCATTGCTTGCAAGATTTACTCTGAACCCAATATTCATTTAGCTTTCGGGAAGTGTGGCCACTCCTTTATAAAAATAATTCTATCCATTATCCTGCAGTATAATGCAATTTATACTTCTGATAATAGTGTAACTCATTTCAAGGTTAATTGTGAAATCAATATACTGATGTGAATACACAAAAAACCAGAAAAATTCTTTTGGCCCTATTTTTGTTCCATTTGGAGATCTAACCACTGGGGATCTTTAATAAGAGATCCTGATGTTCAGAAAATGTTGTGATATTTTTTACTGACTGTCTTTTCTTCATTTCAGGCTAAGCTTAAAGAAATTAATCTGTCCACTGTGAGATTTATGGAAGAACTAGGAGAGGAGAGGTTTGGAAAAGTCTACAAGGGGCATCTCTTTGGTACAGCACCAGGTGAACAGACACAAGCCGTTGCCATTAAGACACTTAAAGACAAAGCAGAACTGGCTCTTCGGGAAGAATTTAAACATGAGGCAATGATGAGATCACGATTACAGCACCCAAACATAGTTTGTTTGCTGGGAATAGTGACAAAGGAACAACCTGTAAGTATGATATTTAGTTATTGTTCCCACAGTGATCTCCATGAGTTCTTGGTGATGAGATCTCCCCACTCGGATGTTGGCAGCACTGATGATGACAAGACAGTAAAATCCACTCTGGAACCGGCAGACTTTTTTCACATTGTGACTCAGATAGCTGCAGGAATGGAATATCTTTCTAGCCACCATGTTGTCCACAAGGACTTGGCCACTAGAAACATACTAGTGTTCGATAAACTGAATGTGAAAATATCTGATTTGGGCCTTTTCAGGGAAGTTTATGCTGCTGATTACTACAAACTGATGGGAAATTCCCTTCTTCCTATCCGGTGGATGTCCCCTGAGGCTATTATGTATGGCAAGTTTTCTATTGATTCAGATATATGGTCATACGGAGTTGTCTTGTGGGAAGTTTTCAGCTATGGCCTGCAGCCTTACTGTGGTTATTCCAACCAGGATGTCATTGAGATGATCAGGAACCGACAAGTTTTGCCATGTCCCGATGACTGCCCCACGTGGATATACACTTTGATGTTGGAGTGTTGGAATGAATTTCCCAACAGAAGACCAAGATTTAAAGATATACATAACAGACTAAGAACATGGGGGAACCTTTCTAATTACAACAGCTCAGCACAAACTTCTGGGGCAAGCAACACCACACAAACAAGTTCTCTCAGCACAAGCCCTGTTAGCAATGTCAGCAATGCTAGATACATTGGACCAAAGCAGAAAACTCCAGCCTTCCCTCAACCTCAGTTCATACAAATGAAAGGCCAGATGAGACCAATGGTCCCACCTCCTCAGCTCTACATTCCAGTCAATGGTTACCAGCCAATGCCTGCCTATGGTGCTTACTTGCCAAATTTTTATCCTGTCCAAATTCCAATGCAAATGGCTCCTCAGCAGATACCTCCCCAGATCATTCCCAAGCCAGGCTCCCACCACAGTGGGAGTGGATCCACCAGCACAGGCTATGTAACAACAGCACCTTCCAATGCATCAGTGGCTGACAGGGCTGCTCTGCTGTCAGAAGGCACAGATGACACACACAATGGAACAGAAGATATTGCCCAGAACCCTGTCCAGGAGGAGGAGGAGGAAGAGGGCTCGGTGCCTGAAACGGAATTGCTGGGTGATAATGACACACTTCAGATGGATGAAGCAGAAATTCAATCAGTAGCCTAAGGAATTTGGCCTATTGCTAAGAATTCCACGTCACTTCCATGCACGGAGACAGTATATCCTTAGGCTTAGTAGAGTGATTTTGATCTGACTCAAAGAAACAAAACTAAAAAAAAGCAACATCCATTTAAAAGTGCAGCAGTAATGACATACCAGGTCTAATGACCATTGCCACCAGCAGATTTTTCAAATATGGTGGTATAGACTTGCTGGGTTTAATCTTTTTTACTGTCCTAGAGTTCTTGAGAGGAGCTGCTTTTTAAATATGTACTGTTGCTGTGCAACATGTTGCAGAGTGGCATTGCACATCATGTATATCATGATATATGAGTGTAATGTTAGTGAATTATGCTTAGGCCAACAACACAAAAAGGAATCCAGCTATGGTTGCAGAATTGCTCTAAGCACAAAGAAGTGCCCTGGATGTGATGGACAGCTTAGTTTGTAGTATTTATCTTTTCAACATAATGAACACAAGATTGTTGTTTGCTTTTTGAGTCTGAAGATCTAAGTTGAGAATAATGATCTGTGTTTGTATTACAATAAGAAGGAAAGGAGGAAACTGAACATAAAATTGCCTGTGGTGAGTAAGACCACGGGCCCAGCCCAGTAGCATGTCTTGAAAGACCATCGATAATGCCTGCCAAGGGATAGACTGCAAAGGCAATTTCACTCGCAGAAATTTCCCAGGGTATTGACCCAGCCTCCAGCAATTCGTGGCAAAGGGCCTTCCCAAGGCAGAAGTGGAATTTTTTTTTTGTTAAATAACCTTTGATGGAATTTTCTACCGTGAATTTATCCAAATGATTTTGAACTCACATAGAGCTAGAGTATCCATAGCAGCTTGTGGAGTAACATGAGAAGAGAAAGGATGGTTTTCTTTCATAAGTTTGGGTGAATGACTGACAGACGCTTCCAAATGAGATCATCTGACTGCATTTGTGGATGAAAGTATTCCTTCTCTGCTGTGTATTTTCAACAGCAAACAGCCTTAATACACTGTTAACCAAAAATGGGGATATTGTAGGGGATATTATAGGTGTGCACTAACTTAATAAATCCAACTTTAAATGGTTATCAAGTATAGAAAAGGGCTCCACATGTGTGTTCCTACATTGTAAAAGTGTTGGGTTTCGTGTGGGGTTACAGACTTACTTGATTTACCACAGTTACTGCTGGATTGCATGCGATACCATGTTTTTTTCCCGACTTTTTAGTAGAAATGATCTCTGAACTTTAGAAGACCAAAATAGGCAGTAATATACAAGGTGCTGTTTTTGTGCTTCTATTTGCAGGATGAATCGTGTACAGACCTTTAAATGTAATTTATGTTTTACTACATTTTATATACATTTTTTTCATTGAAATATTTGGACTTTTGAATGAATGACTGTATAACTTAACCATTCACAATATTCACATGTGGTGCAGTTTTATGGTATTGCTGTTCCATTTTGTTAAACATGCAGACAGGTCCATTCATTTCATGACTCCTTTCTGTAATACAAGCGGTACACATTCTCATTGTAGCATTGTAGCCAACACACACTATAGCTGTAAGTTCTACATCCAACATGGAGTATTCAATAAAGTGGTGCAAGAGGTATGATGAAGTATGTTATCCTACAGGCACTGTTTTTGTTATGGTACTTTGTGGAAATAGAAATGGCCTCAATTGCTTAAGTTACAGGTTTCACACTTTAAACTACAAGTTTTTATTTTATGACATTTGGATTCACTTGTAAGTCATGTATCATTGTGATTCTACACCCTGTGTTCAAGGTATGGCAACATTACTTATTTCTGGCATTTCACCTGGACTTGGAAATGCACTGGTAGGAATAAAATATGAAAGCTTTATTACTTGTGTTAATATAATGCAGCTTTGGGTGCTTTTACTAAATAAAGGATAAATAAAAAAGAAAAAAAGGTGACATTTATTTACATGACGTTCTTTGTTTTTTTCTAGATTTCCTTATCTCAGATAAATGAACTTGATTAATCAACTACACTGTCTTTCTTTGTTCCTTTGCTAACTTACTTCAGGGTAAATGGAGAGAAAAGCGTTCAGTTATACCACAGATTTGTCAGTGAGAGAAAAGATAAGTAAGCAAATGAATGGCAGTCAGTGGAAGCTTCTGTACAGCGCTGTCTGAAGTTCAGCCTATTTCTAGTAGTCAGCATTATGACTTTGTGTGTTTTCAATATTGTTTGGGAAACTCCTATTTCTCTTCTTTAAGCCTCATAAATTCACTACAGACAGAAAAAAAGGTCGAATTTCTATACTGATTTTCCCATCCCTCTTAAAGTGGTTGTGCTCTCAAAGAGATGGTCGAGGAGAAATACAAAATTTCCTAGGCCAGCCTTGGCAGTACACACAGTACTGGAGAGGGATATTCCCCCTCTGGTGGTGTGGGTGGGCTCATCTGAGCTGCCAAGAATGGAGCCATGATGGCATGCAAATGCTTTCTATGCACTTCAGGTGAGCACCTCTGCACAAGCACCGCCACCAGCGTGTTAGTGGCTACTCCTAAGTCATACAGATTGGCAGTAACTACTTGTTCTGCAGCTTCCCAGACTAGTCTTGCCTGTGGTATCTGCTGCACAGTCCCAGCCAGTGTCAAAGTCTGCCTTTCCTCCCCAAGACTTGGAAGAAAGGCCAAGGGAGATCAGGGTAGGGATGAGGAGGTAAGTGGATGGGACAAGATGGTAAGTTGGCAGTAAGTGAGGGAAGGGCTGGGTCCAAACAGAACCAGCACAATACTGCCCACTTGGCTTTGCAAAGGTACTTCTTCCTGGCAGGTCTAGCAAAGCTGCAATTTTTCTTGAGGCCAGAACAGCTTTTCTAGCAGCAAATACATGTCTGGAGGATGAGTAAAGGGCAAGGTGTTTTTGAGAAGACTGTGAGGTTGGTTCAAAAGTTTTCTCTTGCTTCTAGTACCCCACTCTGTCTATATGATTTTCATAAGAAGACTGGTTCTGACATTAAAAAAGTGGATTGGGTGTTGATACTGTGCACAGCAGTCCACTGGTGAGGCAGGAAGGTCCCTGTTTGGGAAAACATATAGGGCAGATGGAGAATGGATTTGCAATCACAGGGCAGGAAAACAGTAATGGTTCCTAGTCTGAGTGGGGAAACTGACTATAGATGTGTCACTAGCTCCAGTTTGACTTCTGTTCTGATACTGTCCAATATCTACACTACTGCAGGGTTTTCTTCTGTTTTACCCATTGAGACTATAGGGAAGACAAAGCTATAAAGAGTGCAGTATAGGCAGCTGTATAAAATCTGAGGATTCACCTACAATGCTAACTACAAACAGACTAGGCAGGTTTATTACTACTATTACTACAAACTTTGATAGGCAGGTTCATTCCTTCATCTAAACATCACTACTCTTAGTTTTCATCTAGTGATTTCCCTAAAGACTCATCCAGAGGAACAAGCTCCCTGCTGACATATGAATCCTTTGCTTTTGTATTTTTCATGGCTGTGAGCATCACAGTGAGTCATAGGGAATTTTCTTCATGGCAAAAGTACCTCAAACTTTTATTAGAGAGATGAATTTGATTTTTTTTTCTCACTTACTATCTAAGGAGTTCATTAGATGTCACTCACTGGGTTTGTGTTCAGAGGAATCATTTCACTTCACCTGTGTGGGAGTAAAGGGAAAAGGTCTGACACTTTCTGGAAGAGAAGTCAAGAATATTTCATGAGTTGGACAATCTCAAAAGATGTCGGACCTTGAGATGTTTGACAAAACAGATGTAAGGAGAGAAACATCCAGCTGCATGGAGAGTAGTATCTTCAAATAAACCCTAAGTTGTGGTTTCACAATGGGTAGAAAGTAATTCTGTTTCTAGACAGGCAAATGCTGCTGCAAGCTGTACTCCAAACCAGCACTTCAGTTACCCAAAATATGAAGAAAAAATCAACTGGCAAAACCATCCTCTTTTTGAGGAAAGGGACTAAATTCATATCATAAGTGACAACAATATATGTTTCTTTTCTATGAATAAATCTATAAATATTAGTGGAATCCATGACAATAATCAAATTTTGGGGATTTGCTCAAACAATGGAAAACTGAATAGTAACATACAAATAATAGTAGCATATGGCACAAGCAATGGCATGACTCACTGTATGAGTTTTAGTTCCACCTTACCAGAAAACTGAATTTTGTTTCTAGTTTTTCAAAAGGGGCCTTGCATAGTCTTTGTACAGCTTCCAGATATGACAAGTATGGGCTCCTTCAATCACCAATATGAATTCTAAACAATCTTAGGACTGTTAAGCAATACTAAATATGTTCACTTGGCAAGATAAACCAAGTCTGTATTATCTGGGTCAGTTAGATCTTTCTCTAGACCAAAATGTACTCTGTCTACTGTGATAAAATATAGAAAAATTGGTTCAGCAGGATTTCCTTTCCAGAAAAATGCTGTAAAAACCTTTTTCACCTACTGTTCCTGGCTTGTACTATGATTGATGTTGTAAAGTTGTAGTGTCTAGACTCTAACAATTTCTCCTTCTTAAACCCCCACACAGTGGGAGTTCCTAGCACTAGGTTGCCACTGCAGAAGACTGGCCACCTGGCTTGTTTTGTGACCTCAAATAAAAGGCAACCCCTGCATGTGTTTGTGTACACACATGCCTGATTTTGCAAGAAAAAATATCTGGAATATAAGGCCACAGCTCTGTGTTCAGCATCAAATGAAATGAACAAACACATTTGCATGTGATGTGCTGTTGCCCCAGGGCTGTGTGAGATCTTGTGCAGCTCTGAATCCAAATCCAATTTCTCCTGGTGTGTACTGGGCCCTGCTTCCACTCAGTCACACTCCCTGAGGCTGTGGCAAGAGCAGGACAAGCTCCAGTGAGGAATCCCGTAGCAGCACCCATGGAGCACTGCCTCCATGTAGAACTGCCAAGAGGGTTTCCACTGTCACTGTGTCCCTCTTGTCCTATCCAGGCCCCATTTTTGATTAAAATTAAAAAAGAAAATGGTTCTAAATCTTAGCTGAATACCTCAAGATTGCACAAGCAGGGGGAAGTAATGTAACAGAGGTTATGGCAGGAGCTGGAAATAGTATGGGGTTCTGAGGGCTGTAAATCTCCAGGAGAGTCGGAATTTAAAATAATAAAATACTGAGGGAACGCAGAATCCCATGTAGCTACTTCTCATTTCTATTGATCTAAAAGAGGAACTTTACTTTATCTCGATTACAGTGTACCTGATGGTTTAACTGTCCTTTTTAAAACCTCTGTCTAAAACTGAAATAATCCATCTGTTCAGTAGGTTGTTAACTTTAAAGCAGTGGAATTAGAGGGGGGAATTTAGATTAAAATTACTACCTAATTTAATTGAATGCTTATTCCATACACCAAGTAATAAAAAACCATCATGTAGAATTACAGAAAGTGTTCTTGTTGCTCCATATTTTATATCTGTTACTGAAGAATAATTTTTTGTAGGAACCACCCTCCACATAGACTTCTTGCATTTTTCTTTTCAAACTAATAAACTAGTCACTGGAGATGTTTGGTGCTGCTGTAGTTTTGATTCATAACAATTAGTTTTTAAAATCTTATCAAGAAGTTTAATTCTTAGTCTGCTTTCAAAGTAGCTATTTGATAACCACCAGCACTATGAAACAAAAGAAATTCCTTCCAGAATGAAAAAATAATTAACAGACAGGGTGGTGGATAGGAAAACAGCAAACTAAAGAAGTGAATATCTAAGTAACTTAAACCAGAAACATTTAAGGTACAATAATTTAATTTAGATATAATATTACTTCAGCTGAGGCTGATTATTCTCAAATGTAGTCTGAGGCTTTACAGTTATGATAAAGATCATTGCCTTGCTCTGTTGTTAATCCTACAGATACATTTTCATAACTTGATGTGGTTTTCCATTTAATTACTTTCATATCAGATTTAAATATTTTTATGAGAGTGAACCTGAAGTGGTGGGAGAAATATCTTGCAAACTGCTAGCAGCCATGTGCTTTTCTTACCAAGGAAGTGATGCTGTGCTCCATTTTTGTTCCATCATCTTGTGTCCACACCAAATGCATGTCTCCTTAGTGAATTCTTCTCTTCCCAGCTCAGCTGATAATTTTACAACAAAATACTGAGGAAACCTTTCAAATTGTTTACTGCTAACATTGAGAGCACTAGAAATAAAAAAAAAATTTGTTCCTTTGTGAATGGAAGGTATGTGTTTGAAGATATTTGTTTCTTTATGAAGGGAAGCATATGTCTTTACTTCCTCTGTTCCTTATGCCTTTATTATATCCTTCTCCCCTGTCCTCTCTTAGATATTTCTCAGAGGACAATCACAGCACTATTCACCATTACATCTCCTCTACTGGGAAATACTGTTTTCTTAAGGCAGACTAGAAGACAAAATTTATATATTTATAAATATATATGCTTATGAATGGACTCAGTCCTACATTTTGAAAAGCCAGTGGAGTAAGAATTTTGTTGTTCACTAACTTGTAGATAAACATTCCCAATTGAATGGGTGTGTGGATCTTTGGTTTTCAGCACAAGTTTTCTCCTGACTTTGCTGTGGCCTGCTATTTTGCATCCTATTAAATGTAAGTGCTGGATGTTCATTGATGTTTTTTCATGTCTTTCCTTATAATTAGTGACTATTTTTGTGATTTTTGTGACCTGTTCTTTCATCCAGGTATCTGCTGTAGCAGTCCTCTGCTGTTGATGTCTGCTACTTTTGTGGAGACAGCTTCCCCAGTTTAAAAGAAGAAAATCCAACAAAACCAATGAGGAATTCATCTCCAAAACAGATGGAATGCTTTGATCTCAGTGCTCTTCCTGCTCTGGGACACCCAGCAAAAGCCACAGCAGGGAATGGTGTGAATACTCCTTACTCTCCTCAGCCTCAAGCCAGTCGTTTTGGCTGACTGTGTTGGAGGTGCTGAGACACAAAGACAGTGCTGCATGAGGGCAGGGGGCTGGGACTGAGTATTTTTCCTAATCATTTTTGTTCGAGGAATGGGGTTAATTCTGGACTGAATGCCCATATCTGTCACTTGGCACTGTGTGGGATCCCATGTAAGTTGTTTAGGTTTCTGTTGTTTCTCCTGTAAACAGAAAAATTGTGGGTGCTTCTACAGGCATTGTGAAGGGAAACACATGGGATACAAGGGAATTCTTACTGCAGGCAAGATCAGCACCCTGATGGTGGGTGAGGCTTCATGCAAGACATGGCACAAATGCATTATGAAATGCATCCTCTGTTCCCCAGGAGATCAGTGGATTAAGAGGCTGCTGGCATCCCTGGGCTTGGTGCAGGCTGTCTGGCTGTGGGTGCATCATGTGTAGGTGCAGCACTTCCTCTGGGGTGGGCTGGTCTGAAATGTGTGGTTGTATCTTATAATGACAAATGGTTTTGAGGCTGAACCAAAGCCAGCTGAAGTCATTGGGAAAAACTCTGCAGCTTCAAAGGGATTTGGATTAAAGCCATAAGAAATTTTCACTTTGCTTTTTTAAATAAACACTCTCCAACTTGTAATTGACATTGTGCTTAAAGCATGCTTTCAAAAATGTTATTTTGCTTTTAAAGCTTCTATATCACGTGGTAAAGAGAGTATAATTTTCTGAATAAATTAAAAAGTCTGGGGTTTTGGGGGGTTTTTGGGGGGTTTTTTGGGTATTTTTTAAGTTTTTTTTCATGTGGCATTGTGACATTATAATGCATTAAATTGTTCTGTGCATACCAAAAAGTACTCATGGTACATACTGTAATTTCTTGTAATCATTTTGTTCACTAGCCCATGCCCATGGGAAAAATATTTGCCAAAATAACATTCATGAAAACCTCTTTTTTTCTGACTTTGCTTGGAAACCCACAAACCCACATACATATTTGCAATTATCTGATTTTAATAAGTGTGAGTTAATATACCTGCTTTGTTCATGCATATTAAAATGTGCTAATATAAGAGGGTCTTTTGGAGGAGGGGGAGGGAGAGTTGGAATTCTGCCTCTTTGGAAGAAGTCCACCTCCAGTCTGAGGTGCAGCTCTGACAGATTACGCCCGAGCAATGGAGATAGTAAGGTTTTGCTTTGTCCCATGGCAGCATTTGCTGAAAACAGACAACATCACAGGAGAGTCTGTGGGCCAGGGAGCCTGAGGAATAAAACAGCGGCCACATCCCACCCACCCAAGTATCTCCTGCCAGCTTTGACACCCCCCCGCTGGAGGCGGGGGTGTCTCTAGAGCCTTTATACCTTCCTTCCAAGGGCCTGGTACCTGGTGTGTGTCCCCTGCCACTGAGAGTTGAGCACTGCGAGGGCACTGTGTTTGTGTGGCTCCAGGGAATGCAGTGGTGGATGCTGACGCTCCAGCACTGCAGCAAGGCGTCCTGTTGGGTGGGGATACAGACCCCATCTCAGAGGCTCCTGACATTTCACCCGGCCCGCTCCAGAAAATGCACCCACAGTAAGGAGATATTTATCTTCATCCTGTCAAGAATCTGCTCTGCCAGCAAGCTTCAGGTAGGGTTTTTGGTGCTTCCTCTCTCCATGACACAAGTACAGCCCTGCACACCCACTCCTGCTGCTCCAGCACTTCTGCATCTGGAAGGCTCCTGAAAGCAGGGAAACATGCCACAGTGAGGGGAGGAGACAATTTCTGGGGTCCCAGAAGACATTTTGTGCAAGTAAAATGCAGGGTTTAGATGAATTCCTGATTTTTTTTAAATAAAAATCTGTTTATATGATCTTTTTGTGGGTTTAATACACAAGGTTCTTAGGCTAGTGCTTAATGTGGACCTTACATTTGCCTACGTTATTATCCTTGACTTACAGTTTTCCAAGAGACTGTAACCAACGTGTGGACACACATTCACTTAGTGTTTCTTCTAGATTGGTTTTGCTGTGAATACTGGGTTGCAAGTCAAGATTTTATATTTCTGGTAAGCCTTTGAGGAAATGCTAAACCTCTTTAATATTTTTTCACCAAAATGTTGCTAAAGCCAGGATAATTTTAAGCATAACCTTGAAATTAATTGCCCATTAAATTCTTACTTATCTAGATTCCTGCCTTACATGCACATAACTGTGTACTCTCACAGGGCTGAGCAGATTATTGAATGAATGCATACTTGCAAAACTGGCCAATATTTTTAACTGTTTTAGAAGTGATATTAAAAAACTGAATGTAATTCTCACAAAACGCAGTCCAATACAATTCTGTTTTGGTAAAGGATGCACTTTCAGCACTTTTTAAAAGGCATTTTAAATCAAATGCTTTTAAAAATTTATATAAAAATTAAACAAGTCCCTGGAAAAGTTTCAAGGAAAAGAGTGAGCTGTAAGTTTCAAGAAAGAAATCCAGTGAGCTATTGGCAAAGAATTTCTTGTGCTTCAAGCAGTATATTGACATTTCACCTGGCATTATAAATTCTTATGGATTATGGAAATTGTAAACTTTTAACTTGGCCTTTTGCTTTTATATATCCTAACCTCTCTTTTCAGTGTAGTTTTCTGCACTGATATTGAGTAGAAGATAAAAAAATCATATTTAGGAACCAACCTCCAGAATAACTTAGGAACCAACCTCAAGAATAATTTTCTTTTGTATTGCATTGTTGTGCTTATGCCACAGTCTCATCCCTGCAAGGAGATGACAGTCACATTAGACACAGCATATGAGAAGCAGCAGGGAACTGTGCTGATAAACTTTTCCAGAACTGTTCTGGTTTTGTTGAATTCAGAGAGAGATGCTGTACCACCAGTTCTTTAGAGTGAATCCTGACTGTCACAAGGTTTGGCATTTCTGGTTGATAAGATATAATTTGAAAATCTTCCAATTCTGACAGCTGATTTTCCTTTATAAGAGAACAGTAGAAAGAAGCTATGCTGGTTAATTTTATTGGAGTTCAATTTCCAGCTGGTAGTGAAAATCAAATAAAGGAAAATCAGTGTAAAACTTGGTTTGGTCTTGGACTCTGACCTTGCCCCCTCCCTAGTCTTGGCTACAGCAGTACTTCAAAATACATCTTTTATAAAGGCCCACAGTTATTAAGACATCATACATTTCAACCCTACAGATGTCCAGGTCCTATAAAGGTCTTGTTAGGTAAGAGAAGTGAGATTTTCAGTTTATGCTAAACAGAAAAAAAAAAATGGCATATCAGACCTAAAGTAACACTAAAAGATGTAATAAAAGACGCTTTAAAGACTTAACCTTGGTGCTCCACCAAAACCACGTGTAGGTCTCATTTTCCAAGAAAATGGATTAGGATGAAGGAGATTCCTTGTTTTTTTCACATTTACTCTTTGCTATTCTTTTCCATATGAGCCTGCATTTGGTAAGACTTGTAAGTATATGTTTAACATAAGACAAAAAATTAGATATTGGTGCCAATTCTTGCCACGAATTCTAAACAGAATCTTCAAAGTTGAGACCTATGATGAAATGAGGGGATAATGTCCTAAGCATCCTGTTTAAAAAATTTATTTTCTCCATTACCTTGGAATGTTACTGAGCATTACTGAATATTGCTGCCAGTGCAGAAATTGCATCTCTCGAAAGGTAATGGCCATGCTTTCTTGGCCTTTCCTGTTTACTGTGTCACAGGTGGCAGCATGGGCCATTGGTCTCATAAGCAAGCAGGGGGTAAAAGATGTGTAGCTAGTGACAGTAACAGCCTTTGTAGGAACATTTTATTTTTCTGCTGGCATCACTCAAGGATGTGATTGCAATCATTAGTGCAACTTTGACCTGTGATTTTTTTGGCTGGAGAGGATAAGCATTTTTTGCTTATCAAATGAAGTAGGAATGTGGGTGTCTCTAAGTAATTGCTTTTGAAACATTAAACATTAATATGCAGTTGTAGCAACAAGGGAAAGGTTTCACTGAAACTATTTTTCATGGAAATACAGATAGGTTTTGAACATTGTTATATGTCTGCAGGGGCAGACTTTTGCAAGTGTGCTTGCAAAAGGACTGTTTGGGTAACTGTAGAAGCAATGAAGAAGATGTGATTCTAGAAATCATAAATCACAGAAACACTTCTAAGAAATATACCAGCTCTTTTTGCAAGTGCGAGATACGATAAGCAAGATACACTGTGAGATGTTTCATGGTTGTACTTTTGAAATTCAGTTGGCACAGGTACTTCCATATAATTGAGAACTTAAAATACCATGTTCCATAATGGGATAAAACCACTTCTATAATTGTGCATCATTGTGCCTTGATCCATCAGCAGATTCTTGGTAAATTTTCTAACAGACCAAAGTTCATGCATTTTTCTCAGAAGCTTAAGCCTACTATCAGTAATCTTGAAAGGAGACACTGTTGGTAAAAACAATTAAATAAATGTTTATATGTTGTCAATTGATTTCACAGTCTTTATGAAAAAGAACACTTGGAACCTCTAGGATTTAATAAAATGAAGGGCACTGAACAAGGCAGATGCTTTTTGGAATATCCCAGAGTTGTGATAGTAAGACAGATTTGCCCATATGTTTCATTTCACACTTTCTCAATGATTTTTATTGATTTGGTTAAAGTGTTATAGGAGCATAGCATTGCCAACAGCGGAGTATTAAGATGTGTTACCCATGATGGCACTGAAACTATGAGTTTATTTGGAATCCTTTGTTATGTAACAAAACATCTTGTGTTGACAATTGTATGACAACCTTATGGAAAACTAGGTAATTTTGTTGATCGTTTACTGCCTAGTTTGTCTCCTCTATAATGAAGCTCTTTTCTTGGGTAATACAGTTGCTTGAGAAGTAATTCTGATTTACCTGTACACCAGTCTTCCTGTCTTCCACCTCTGCACCTTGTCTCTCATGCTAGTGGCAGTGGTCTGCTATTGCAGATGACACTTAGGTATATGTTCACCTTTATTGCTAGTCCCATAAATTTCATTAGCATCCTATGTACGCATTTTACAATTTACATATAATCTATTATACTTGATGTTTCTTCTGCAGTTTTCCTTGTATCTCAATTAGGTTTACTTACAAAGCATTTTTTTTACCATTTACTTCTGTTTAATTAAAGAATTTGTGTTTCTGCATCTTGATGATACACTTTTTCTGGTGACAAAGGAGCATTCTATTGAGCAGTTTCAGTACACATAGCATTTATAACTAAAATGCTAAACTAAAATCAACTAAATAGCTAAAATGTAATCCAAAAGAACACACAGAGATATCAATACCCATATACCTATACAGCTGGTATCTGTGGTTTTTATTTTTTATAAATTGAAGTACACTTTCAGCAGCATCATATTCACTTGTAACTCTTGGTTTAGATCTGCCTTCTTGCTGAAATGCAGTGAAATAAGTGGAATATGTTGCTTCTTCTTTATATTCATGTCCTTTTTAGTTTTAGAAAAGGTCACATTTACATTCACATCAGAGATAAGTGTGCGATGCTCCGTTTTTTCAACAGCCATTAAATACTATATGATGACCTTGGTGACACTATTGCACAGAAACATTCCCCTTCAGCATTATCATGGTCAGAAATAGTAAAGGTGCAGTGTTTGTCAGCTTCCACAGATGGGAGCTTTAATTAAAGTACTTATCTGTTACACTAAATAAATCTTCAAATAAACAGATATTGACTCATCAATGTTTTCTGCAAGTATAAGAATTTTTCATGCCTACATTCACAAAGCTTTTATTTTTCCCATTATCCATAAATGGGTCTTGCATTTAAATAAGGTAATTCTCTAGAGAGGGACAAAGGAACTTAACAAACTTTGTTTTCTTTTATGCTCCATTAAGTCAATGTTTTCCTTCCCTCCTCCCTCCCTCCTTTAAAAAGCAAGTAAATGTTTATTTTGGAGCAAAATAAAGGCAGCCCCTCTACCACACTTTTTTTTTTCTTTTTTACTTCTATTTTTCTGGTGCATAGAGTCAGGGGCAGCAAAGTTGCCTTTTGGTTTTTGGTCTGGGATCGTAAAATACTCATTTTGTAGACCTTTGCCTCATCAAGTAGGCATAAACCAGCTAAGAAAAACAAACCTTTTAAGAGTATGCTGTCTGGACTCTATGCATTAGTATTTTGTGCTTTCAGCTCTTGACCATGGAATGTCTGCTCCTGTGTAGAAAAATAAGGGTGCAGAAGAATTAACTCCACTCTTCCCCAAGCCTTTTTAAAATGAGAATACTTTAGGGAGTTCACTCAGACTGAGGAAACTTTTTGGCTTTTCATGGAAAGTTTGTCAGTAATTCCAAAACTTCCCAAAACTTTGAAATTTCAAAAACCAGCTGGATAAAACTTTTAAAATCTATGGAGTCTAAAACCTTGTTGAAGTCTAAGAATTATTTTGCATATTAAATTTAAATCTAGTTAGTGTGGATTTAGATAATTTTTGTTTTGCATTCTGTTTTCTATGTGTTAAATAGATCCCCTTTGGTTAGTCTTAGCATATCTTTTACAATTAAGACACTGAAGCTCCATGCAAAAAAAAAAAAAAGCTTAAATTTGCAGTTGCAGGTTTGAATCTGTGTATTATATATCAGTTTCTTTAAAATAATTCTGAAGAGCTGAGAAGTATCTAAAATTTAATTTGTGTTGTATTCCAACATTTCACTGTAGCATTTCATTCTCAGCAATTGTTTGTTGTTCTGACAAAATTTTACAAAATTTTTACAAACTTAGCTTTTCAGGCTTATCTTTTCCTTTCATATTATGTGTGGTAAAATAAAAAAAAAAACAACAAAAACAACAGCCTAGCAGGTGCTAGAAAAAATACATGAGTCGAGCAGAGGCAAGTTCCTAAACTAATCATAATAGTAGTCTCCAGAGTTTAGTGTAGGAGGCCACTGGATAGTACCTCTAGAGAGTTGAGCATTTAGCAGAAAGACTAACACAAAAAGCCTCCTACTCACGTTCAAATCCTCTGAATTTTGCTTAAATGTAATTTAAAACTGTACCTGAAAAAAGAAAGTTATGTTTTCATAATTTGTAATTTCCTGTTTCAGTTTGAATATTCTGTATGGCTACCCAGATGAATAGCTTGGATATTTAGCCTCTTGCCTTTGCTTTCTGACATTGCACTTAAGACTTGCAAATATCTATATGGTTGTAAAAATCAGCAGTCTCATATTCAGAAGTAGTTTATTCCTTTTTCTTTCTCATCTCAAAGGATTGGATTTTATCAGAAAAGCAAAGTATAGTTACAAACTGTAACTTCTGATATGTGCTTCATATTTTATCTTCAAAGGTCTCTTTAAACATTTTGTATGTTTTTTACAAGTTTAATAACTATATTTTGTGCATTTGGTGTTTTTCTTTTCAATATGAAGATGTCTTGGTTTTTATAGAAAGTGCACTGTATTTGCTTTTATTCATGCATGACTGGCTTTTTGTGTTCTTAAACATAATTACTGGAAGTTTTACAGTGGTATAAGACTGAGACTGTAGGTCACTGCTCAGATCTATAATGCTTTCAAAACTTTTTTTATAATATGAGCTTATGCATAAGCATAAATTTTAGAGGTGTTACAAACTTGTATGCTCTCACTATGTATAAACTTGGGTTTTACATGACTTTGATAGAGGAGTTCCACACAATTCCACAATTTTAATACATGCCCAGTGTTTTCTCAATTCTAAAATGCATTTTCTGTTTAAATGAATCCTGCTTTGATGCATTAATTTCTTCCAGTGCCTGATTTTGAGAGTCATATAAGGATGATGATCTATAATGAAGTTAATTTAATGTGATTAATTTCTTAGTAGTCTCAGAGCACTTTATAGTTGGAGAATTATACTTCAAATTAATTTAAAAATTAAACAGTAAAGTAGTGACAATCATCTGCTATTCATCAAGTACAAAAAGCTCTCATCTAAGAAATAATTTATAACTGTCTGAGAAAGGATCACCAAAACACTGAGTAAATATGCATTACTGTCCTGGTACTGCATAGGCTTATAATAACAAGAATGTTTAACTTTGAAGCTGACACCATTTCCACTGCAACAGATAAGGGCATTGTGGCCAATGTCATATCCATGGGAACATAGGTGGTCATATCCTCTTCTTTATTCACACAGGTTAGACACCAAAGTGAGTTGTGATTTCTTGTGGAAGGAGCTATAGAGGAGCTATATGTCACCTCCATGTCCTCTCTGTGGCAAGTGATGACATTTTGCATGCACCATAGCTTTATTTACAAAGAGATTGAATAGAAGAAACAAAACATGTCAAGAAGAAGTGCAATAATAAATTGAAAAGGAAATGCCTAACAGCAAATAAGAGAATAGTGAGGAAGAGTGAGGCATTGTCTATAAAAGAAGTGTGAATATGGAAAATTGGCAGGCTTTCCAAGGCAGAATTAAATTTGTAGTACTTTCCGCTCTGTTAACCTTGTACAACTGACACAGCTGGGAGGGTGGAATCCAGCTCTCCTCCCTTTCTTCCCTATCAACAAAACAATTTGGCAATTTCCATCTAGGTCTGTGCTCCCTCTGACGACATTGCAGTTGCACAGCCACTACTAATGACGTAATCTGAATACCGTGGTTCTATTAGCATGTTATTAACCATCTAATTTGTCTTGCAGAATTGTTATTACTGCTGATTATGTACTTGAGTTCCTTGAATATGGGTCCATTAACATAGCTACCAAATTGTCCTTTGACTCAAGCTGACCTCAGAAATCTTCATTGATTTCACTGTGTTAAGGGTACTTAGATTGAATTTTTAATGGGTTGTGGGAGCTACAGTTTTAACAAGTCTTGCACATAGTATCTGGCAGAATTCTGAAACCTGAAGAAAAGAAACTGTACCCGAAGAAAAGGTACTTAATCCTTCGAAGACAGCTTGGAAGACAAGATTTAACAGGATTTTCAAACTCAGACCCAAGAAAGTTCCCCTGAATCCACTTCATTTTTTCAACTCTTGTTTTCAGTGGTTAGTGTTTCTGTATGCTTAGGGCTATCAACACAAGAAACTCTAGGTAGCCAGTTCTCTTACCTAATCCATAAGCCATCTGAGTCCATGTGGTCAAGAGATGGATCCAATGTCTGGAAATTATGCTGAGTGTTGTAGGAATCCTCAGCATGGATAGATCTGGAGCCACATCTGAGGCAGGGCAGAAAAGTTTCTTCAGGAGATATCAGGAATAACGTTTTGACAGCAGGTTTTACTATAGTAATCGAATAATGGGTGAGTGATTTTGACCAGAAAATGGTGCTATTTGTAATGTACAATAGCAGCAAAATATACAAATAGGAAAGCATGCTTATGTGAACCCTTGCTACAAAGAAACGTACATGACGCATTCTGAAAGGAAGAGAGCATAATCTTTTGTACTTTGTCAGCACTTAATTTTATAGTGTCATTAATTTTTATGTGACTGGAATAAGACTTCACTTCTCCTATTAGGAAAGAAGTCAACAATAACCACCTACAACAGGTCTAATTTTGATAGTGACGTGAAAGATGGTACTGGAGCAAATATTTTCATAGGCTTATGGTATGGGGAGCAGTATGTAAGCTGTGACCCATGTTAAGAAGCAAATTATTTGTGTCAGAGTAAAACTGACTAGGCCTGTACAGACAGTTTGTAATTCAACACTTTGCTGTTTGCAACCTTCTGATTGAGATCACAAACTCTCTGGAAGCAGCAGCATGCAATAAAGGTGGTGAGAGCACTTGGGTAGGAACTTAGGGCTGTATAGTCTCCTAATGTACCACATGCTTGAGACCAGGATAACAGGGGCTGAGACACCACCTTGTATCTTGTCTGAGACACTCCCAGCAGTGGGTTAACTGTTGATGCTTCTGTGTTTCTTCCTATTGTGACTGACCTACATTAAATTAGAGCTTAACACAATCAGAATAACTGCTCTCTTCCACAAGAGCTCTTCCAAAGTCCCACTGAAGAGTCCACTGTTCTTTATAGCAGAGGTATTGCAGCAGCATCAAAGCTCAAAACAGCATTTAGGAGGCCAGAGGAATTTAAAGAGTACAGTTTGAAGGAGGTCTGTGCAGCAATATCTTAGCAGTAGCTTGCATGTCAAGTGGCTTTTATTTAGATAAATACTCCATTCGTTGGTCTTGATGTTGTCTGTAGAGGATTCTTGACCAATTGAAATATAATGCAGAAGTGTAAGAGAACAATATCTACTCTAGAAAGAATCAGAAATGTAGAAAAATGGCCTGTTGCTTCTGAGAGTGGGATGGAGCAGTTACTGAAATGTTTGCTGGATTAGATTGCCCCCAGGCAATTCTATTTAATTTCTTTTGCAACGATGTAAATGGTGCTGAACTCCACTTGTTTGCTAGCATTCACATGCTGAATGATATCAAAGGATAACCTTAAAAAAAGGGAAATAATTCAAACCCTTGCACACATATTTTCAAAATGGAATATGGAGATTTACTTCATTGACTCACATTAATGCTAAAAAGAGCTGCATGTTTAAATCCTCAAGTATTACTGTAATTCCACCACACACGCACACACGGACTGGGGTTTCCTGGAGCTTGTCACCTGTATTCTTCCGTGAATGTAGTTTAGCATGTGGTTATAGATCAAAGATATGGAATCTAGAAAAGTGTTTCAGTTTCCTACAGCTGAAATATTATAGATGGAGGGGAGAGGATAGAAAGAAGATTCAGCCTGTGTTTCAAACTCTCATGGACTGCAAGTGGACTTAGAACCCAAAAGTATCCAAACCCCCTTGCAGAATAACACCCTATCACCTACTTCTGAGCTATGTATGAGGTAACTCACTCCTGGTTTAGTTTCTGTGGCAAAAGCTGTTTTCAGATTTCTTTTGTGCTTTCTCATTTTCCAATTATACTTAATTGACATTGTATTGGATAATGGAAAAAGTTAAATCTGATCTTTCATCATTGTGGTAATGTGTTCTTTTTTAATTATTGTCATTAGTTTGGGGTTTTAATTTGCATTTTAATAAGTTTAATTAAGCAATCAGTGAATATTTATTTTCAGAACAATCAGTTTGTGATTTTCAAAAAATTACTGGGGAAAAAAACCAGATTCCAGCCAGCAGTCCAGGTGAAAATAAATGCTTCTGTTGTGCAATGAATTTTTAAAGAAGCACTGTATCTTTCTGTATAAATGTGAGCATGAAGGAAGATCTAAAAATAGTTTGTATGCACAGTCCACACAGCGTTCAGAAAGATCAGCCACTGAGTTTAGGTCGACTAATTGAAAATATTTGACTATAAGACATTACCGAACCAGATTACTACTTCATAAGCAGCAGACTTTTTGGTGTAGGAAAGAAAACTGTCTTGAGCCACATTCCTCAGGTTGCTTAGTATACAGAACTGTCTGAAATATTTAAGATTGTCTTGCAATTAATAACTTTTCCACGAGATGGCAGAAGAAATCAATCTTTCTCCACTCATACTAGGAGAGTTAATTCCTGTATTTTGATTCTGACAGACAGGTATGCCCTAATAGCCTACTAAGCAATTACAATATAATGTTCCCAGCTGAGAGCTTGGAATTTGTTATTGTACATTAATAACAGAGAGATAAGCATGTGGTAAGGGGAGCACTTCTTATTTGTTGATGAGGGAACACAGAATAGTATTGCTGTAGCTGAATTGTTTTTAACTAATATACATAAATATTCATGGAACTTACATGAATTAAAACCCAAAGGCATCTGTTACACCATGAGGGACTTAGTGCTACAATGGGCACTTAATGCTCAATTAGAAAATGACATCTAAAAAAACCCTTTCAAACCAATCCCTCTTCATGTGGCTAAGATACTAAAATTTGTAATAAATCCTCATGGAGTCTCTGAAATATTAAGCATAATAAGTTTATACATCATAAATTTACGAGGGAATAAAAAAAATTAAGGCATAGGTAGTACCAGTTTCAATCCAAATTCTATGTAAGTTCCACTGACAGATACTTTCTTGGCTGGCTGCAATGAAATTTCTTGGTTTTCCTTGTTGGATAAGGTTCGAAGGAATAATAAAGAATATGATAAGAGTACAATTTACAACTGACAAACTGCAAGCATGGCCTAAATGACAACTATGAGAAATCACGGTAAGTTGTGATCAAGCTTTGTCCAATCTTTCTGAAGCGCACAGTCTGAGCCTTCTCTTCAGAGACAGATAATCACTGGGCTATTTGCTGCCTTGCAGGCTGGTTTTCACCTCTGCATATTCCAGGTTGTGAAAGGACTTTTTTTCTTTTACAGGAAACACTAGAGCATCAAAATTTTATTGTAACTGTTCTAACTAAAAAAAAAAAAAAAAAAAAAAAGTCATATTGGCAAGGGAACAAATCTACCTCCCTTTTGTTCTGTGATCCAGGAGCAAACCATTTTATTCTTTACCAGTCCTGTATTGCTGGTCTGTTTGCAGAGTCTAAATGGGCTGCCCATGCATTCCAGTGCACACTAAAAATGCATATCTCTCTAGAAATTAATTTTGTTAATTTTGTCATGGCTTATATCTGGCCACTATGGTGTCATATTTTGAGGTGCACGAGTAAAATTTAAAAGCTTCATCCTCTGAAGTGCAATAATTCACTTATTATTCCTTTTTTGAAATAAGAAAATTTAGGCTTTAGTCTCCTAGAGAGAAGCATTACCATGTGTATTATTACAAATATGCTCAATTATGCTAGTTTTAGGTAAATTGCTGGTCTAAAGAGGATTTATGAGAAAGTAAATGCAAGACATGCCTGAACAAAAGAAATGCAGTGAAGTGTTTCAGTTTATTAAAATCTCTAGATCTTTTGAATTCCTGAATTACATTACATTAATTGCAGAGTCATTAGAGAAGTTTTGTTTTATTACAAATCCTGAAATTCTTTCAGGTGTTTAGACATAGTCTTTTTGTTCTGATAAATTTACAGTAAGTAAATATCAGCACTGGACAAAAAAACCAAGACAAAACCATCTTGCCACAAGAATGGCATTCAGTGCTTAATTTTTTTTTTTAATTATCATTGTGGTGAAATTCATTTTCACTGCGGTTTTATACTATTGTAGTGCTTTGGATTGGGTGCCTTACCCTATCTCCTGGGATCTCAAGGAACTTTACAATTAAACCTTGGGATTGGAAAGTGAAGTGTCAAGAGTCACAATAAATGTAGATGGATTCATTTGTCTTGCTATAAATGAAAACATCTCTGTGTTCCTTCCCATAATATTTGCTGTCTCCTCCTGTGAAGGTGATGACTTGAAAAACACATTTTGTTTTAGCCATACCCTACAGAGTCATAGTTAGCTGTCTTACTCTTCCTTCCAGTGTTGTGAAGACTTTAATTTCTAAGTACAATTTATAACTTTTTTTTATCAGGATTTTTATAACCTATCAAACAGATAACGTTTATTGCATACTTAAGTGACTGACAGAATTTTCTAATACTTCAGAGCCTCTAGATACCCAAATAATATAGACTTAGTGAACCATAGTTCTCAGAACATACCAATTATGTTTAAAATACAGACTGCTTAAGTTATACAGACTGCTTAAGTGGTTGACTACAGGTCAGGCTCACCCCAGGTCTCATTCTTTCACCAAATTGCTTTTTGCTATGCTTTCTCAGGTTATTTAGATTTTTCTGCCTTTTACCAACTCTATTCTTTAGTATGGAGGGCATGTCATTGCCCCTCAGACCTTCCCCACTACATTTATTACACTGAAAGCTGGCTTTCTCCAGCCACCAGCTTCTGACTTCTTTTTGTTTGAAGATGTATTGGGGGGGGGGGGGTGTTTTTTCCCCCTCTTTGTTCACTCTAATAGGGAGTTGCTGTGGTGGCTGAGCTTTCATGCATTCATGCTGAACTCTACTTATAAGAGGTTTGTTTACAAAAGAGTGTAGTTAGAATATAGATGTGAGATCCTTTAAAGATGAAGACTGGTCCAGGCTTATGAAGGATTTCACCACAACTCTGAACATTTTTCTTTGCTGGAACCTGACCAAATTTTATCCAAATCCTTCCTTTCCCACAGATTTTGCTATTTTTTGACAATGATGAGATACAAAACCTGACACTTCATTTATTGTGACAGATCTTTTCTTCCTCTTCACTAAAGAGAAATAAGGTAGAGAGAGAAATGAATTTTGAGGAAATGATGTGAAGTGAAAGCAGCAGGTTTTGCATAGTTAGGGTGGGAGCTATGTTTGTCAGGCAAAAATCAAAAAAGAGGAACTCAAAGTGAGACAGAGCAAGCCCACTGGAGTTGTAAGTTACACTTTCTGAGAATAAAAATATCCTCAAATTAACCAGTTCAGCTTACATGAACAAGGGTGTGTGTGTGTGTGTGTGTGTAAACCCACATTCATTTCTTCTTCTTTGTATTTGGAATGTGTAACCAAATATACCTTTTCAGTGTGTTCCAGAGATAAGGAGTTTTTCTAGGACCTGCTTTCAGGGACACAATAGAGCACAAGGGTACTTCAGAAGTCCCCAAATATTTGAAGACTTTACCCAAGATTGAATTAGACTGTCTGGAATATGTCCACGACCAGTTAAAGCTTTAGTGAAAGAGATTAGAAAAGATATGTCTGTGTTCTTTGTGTTTTCAAATGAAAATACTCTCCGGTTTTCCTTTGTGCAGGAGTGTTTGGTCAGAATCCTTAGGGGATAACTGAGCAGCCAAATCACATGCTAGTTTACTGAGATACTACTAGGAGAATGAATAAATAATGGGTAGATAAATAATTGAGTCATATGTTTTTGAGGGTTTTTTTTGGTGATGTTGTAAACAAAGATTGAAGGTAGTCATTGGGGAAATTCTATCTTGTACTTGGGATTCATTTCATTAAAAGTATTTTCTTCTATATGAAGAAGTGACTATTTCTTCTAAGTGACTATATGAATAAGAACATACAATCTTTGTTAATTCCATCTGTATTTCAAAGGTTTAGATCATGCAAGCTGGGTGTTGTTCTGGCTGGGAACAGAATATCCTGGCTCAGGGCAGTTGTGAACATTAACCTTTCATCCAGTCTTCCTATATGCCGTTATTAAAGGTTTATAAAAAGTAAATGAGACTAACATGCTACTATGCTCCAATACAGATTAATATGAAATTGGTTACTTGTGTTACATTCCAAAGTCTGAGAGCAGAACTGGCAGGAAGGAAGCGCTGTGTGTTAGTGCATGCACTGATGTGAATGACCTTAGCAGGGTGAAAGGAAGCAAGGGTTTGCTCTCCTCTGGCCTTTCCCCTCTGCATTATGTCAAAACTGAATTCTTTTGTGCTCCTTCCCTTTCCACTATAACGGACAGGAATAATGAGACCTGCTACACCTAGGATCAAGTTGCTCCCCTGCTTGTTGTGATCTACATCTGACCTTCATCTCCCACAGCCCAGAGGGGAGCTCTCACCTGAAGTCTACTCTGAACTGATTTTTTCTCCAGATGCTGCAGGAAGAGTACCAATCAATAGTTAAATATAATATTCTTGGGCACTTTGTGTTAAAACACATTTAAGATCTGTTTGGCAAATTTCTTTACACTTATCTTTTAATTTTATCAACTGGCAGAATGAAGATTAGATCTTTGGGATCAGCTTTGGTGGGAGTGTTGGCCCATCCTATGAGAAGGGCACCATAATTGTAGTGATGACAAGCTGTGGTCTGACCTGGTTACTGCCCAGGTGACTCTTGCCCAGAACTGCTTGTTTGTAATCTCTATGTCACATCACAAGAGCGAGGTAAACCCATAGCCCTGGGCATTGTGTGGGAAGAGATTTTACAAGCACATTAGCTTGTGATCTCTGGCACCCATGCTACAACTTTGGCACCCTGAGCATTGTCCAAGCTCTTTTGCTGCTCCTGAGCCCTGCAAAATGTTGCAATGCCCAGGGAGGATGTACAACAGGGCTTGCCTGTTGAACTGCCATGAGGTCTTCCCTTGGTGAGGTACGTGCACTTCCATTTCCAATTTGCTGTTCCCCTTTACAGAAATGCTCCAAGGGAAGAGTATTTGAAAGTGAGGAAGCGCACTGATACCCAGGGTCTATGTAGCTAGTAGGCAATGTCATAATTTCCTAGTCCTTTAATTAATGACAGGTCATTTAATGATGGCAAGAGGAAACATATTCTTGAGTTTCAGAGTCTGCAGTTTACCTGTGCTCAAAGACCATGGCTTCTGTTTCTTAAACGAAAATGTGGAAGTAAGAATGAAAATAAAAAATTGTGAAGCACTAAACTGTTCATGCATTCAGTGGGAAGCAGTTAAATATACACTGATATATGATACATACATGTGTGTATGTCTGTTGACATGTGTACATATAAATACACACCGGTATAGTGTGTGTTTCAAGCCAGCCAATTGCTCACCCAGAAGATATAGTACGTCCTTTTTAGACAAAACATTCTGAAGCAGAACATTGCTATTTTTAACTAGAAAGAAAACAAAATTCTATTTTGGAACAGATTTGTCTTCTTTTATCAATCACTTCAGAGTCATTGCTCTCTTTTCTGTGCAGTATTTGCTATTCCTATTTCCATCAAGCATTCCTCATCACAACGCAACTTGGAAAAACTTGGAGGAAAGCCACCAAACAGAAACACACTTTGAGGCAAAAAGAACATTAAAAGTGTTATAGTTTCATCCTCTTTGAATAAAATGCTTATAACAATGTGTTTGGAAAAGCTATTGGACTTTCAGCACTCACTTTCAGGAAAGAGACAATGTCTCTTCTGTTACTCACATTTATCTGCCAAGAATCTTTTATGAAAGATCACAGGAGACCTTTTTCTCCAAGGCTGTAGATTACACAAATAGGTTGTTTTATGTAATTTTAGAGGTGAACTAAATGGGAGCTGAAACTGCTGAGTGTCTCTGAAAATCATGCCAATTTTGCTTAAGTAATTCACTTGCATTTTTTCACATCTGAAACTTTAGCTTGAATCTTAAATATCTTGAGAGCATTCATACAAATCTGAATCTATGGCAGAGTATTTTTTCTGGAGTTTTTCAGCAGTATATTTTAGGTTATCTCATCATTACTTCAGCAATTCTTGAGAACTTAAGCAGGAACAGCATGTAGAATGTGGATTTTACATTTGTTTTCAAAGTGACTTAGACTGAACACAGTGGATGTAGTGAGATGAGGTGAATTTCAGCAAGTGCAAAAAGCATTCCTTCCTGCTTGTACTCTTCTCCCTCAGTATGCAGGTCGTGTACAATGCATGGTGCAGAATCATTGATGTAATTTTCAATTCCAACAACATGTTATGATGATCTGTAAAGATTCAGTCATCAGAAAGCATTCCAAATAATAGTCCCATTTTAAAGCACAGGAGAGTCAACACCATTTTGTTATACCTACAGAACAACAAATCTGCATGGTTGTGGCTTCTCTGAAAATTAATATCTTCCTTTGCAGAAAGAAAGGGATCAGCTCACAAGACATTAAAGCAGTGCGAACCATTTTTTTGCAGATAGATTAATTTAGATCAATAAGCAAGCACACTTGATGTAAGTGCTTTTAGTTTTTTGGTTTTGGTAGTTTTTTGTGAGGTTTGGGGTGTATTTTTGTTTTGTGGATTTGGGGTTTTTTTGCTTTTGTTTGGTTTTTTAAAAATAGTAATATTGATTTCTTCAAGAATATTAAATTGTTATTGTTTGGTAAGAACCTAAACATTTTGATTATCAAATTAATGAACTTAGTTTTGAGATTTATTTATAAGACTAACAAAAACCTAATTATGCACCTGTGCATATTTATTAAACAGTTTGTAGATAATTTTGTTTAAAATAATCAATTTTCTAAGTTACTCCATGATTATTCTTTTTTATGACTGTTGCCAAATTGCTTCTGAATACAGCAGGAATTCACTTAAAATGAACACAAATGGTGTTTAAAAAAGTATTTCTATTAAGTAATAACACTATCATAAATGTATTGGTTATGTAAAGCATTTTATAAAGTTTAATTATTATTTAGACACTACATGAATGTATTTAGTGAAGCAATTAAGTGGTGTGTACAGAAATGAAAATGAAAGAATTGTTCTCATCACCAAGACCTCCTACTAGAAGATCTAAGGTTCAATAGCCTATTTTCGTATAAACTGAAAAAGTTCTAGATTGCGGTGTTGCTTTTTTTATTAGTGTCTCGTTCAGGGTATCAGTAGTATAGTACATTGATCTGAATTAGTTGGATAAACTGAATAAGATGTTCTCTCTTTATTGGAAGAAAAATTTTTCACCATCCCAGTATTACTAGGGGAACTGCCTGGCTCTGCATTTGGTTTTTAAAACCTTGGTGGAAAACAGATCTTGTTTCTTACTTGAGAAAGGAAATTTAGTGAGCTTTAAGGTTTTGTGTTTTAATTTGCAAGTCTTTATAGGATCTCCACTCAATTCTGATATTCTCTTATATAATTTTAATTTTGCAATGCATAAAAGCTACCTTTCCGAATACAGGGATGCAAGAAATTAATTGTTTTATCTGATGTAAAATTAAGAGTAATCTGTATTAAGTAAAGCTTAAATTATTTCATATGCTCTGGGTTTCATGCACTTATAAATCACTTAAATTAGAGAGACCTGAGAAAATAATGAAGTTGCATACATTTTTTGACAAGTATAAGTACCTTCTCTAGGCATACCATTTACTTCTAAGTAAATCAATGAGCATTAGATAAGATTTAGGCTTTTACAGAAGTAAATTCTGAGTATTTTAGTGTGGGTGTGGCCTTAGAAGTTTATCTTGGTAATATTCAGGTTGTGATGAAGTCGGTTCTATGTAGTTGTATGCAAATGGCTCCTTTCAACTTTGCCTATAAGCCAAATTCTACAGATAATTATTGACTCACTTTTATATCTGGACAAGGTAATAATATTGATTCTTATTAAACTGAAATATTCTTTTTGAGAATATTTTTTTTTTAAATGTAATTGAAATTAGAAAAGCTATTTTTTTCTCCAGATAAAACAATTAAATGTTGCATTCATTTAAAAATGTTGAAAAACCCTTTGGTATTTGGTATTTCTTATGCTGGAGGTAATTTGCACACTTATCATCAATATGAAATGGCATTTTTCAAAAAAAAATCTGAAAACCACTTCCAGCTTCTTCCTGTGAAGTGCACTGTATTACTCTACATTCATTTGCCCAAAGACAGTTTACTTTGTGCAAACAAACTATGTGCATGGGATATTCTTTGTATTCATAGATGCACAGTTAGCAAACATGCTTCGAGTCAAGAACAACCTAAGTGCATTTAATTTGGAAATTTTGTCTTATTTTTGCAACATACGAATAGCATAGGAACTTTCTTGAAAATACAAACAGAATATTTCCTATTAAGTAGGCAACAAGATAAACAGGAGGCCTCTTTTTTAGAGCAAATAGAAGACTGGCCTTTTGCGTTTCCCCTTTACCAAGAAAATATATAACCTACTTGGCATCCTTTCATGATGATTAATTTACAAAGCATTAGTGTGAAAGGGCTATGTGAAGCCATATTTAAAGAATTAAATATGTTCTGATGAAAAAATGCTTTTGATGCCTTCTGACTGCTGTGTTTTCAGCAGTTACAGAAGTGCTAACTTTCGTAAGAAAATACACCTAATACCTTATGAAGTAGGACTTCTGAAGAACAGAAAATAAATTAAAACAATTAGCATGAAAATTAATAACAAGATAAAATACTCCTTTAATATAAAATAGCTAATTAAAAGTGGTGTTAAACTATACTGTGGTTTGCTATCAGTATGCACCAGGTCCCAGTATGGCATGAGTACTGAGGCCTCTCTATCAATAGACTGAAAACTCAGCTCACAAGAATCTGAGAACTGTTTCAAAGCTTGTTTTGGTGTCTTTCACCCCAGTTCTGTTTGCTTGCTAAAAGTTGACATCTGGATAGCCAAGATGGGCTGAATATTTTCCACGCTGCAGTAACAAGTAGCTACCAGGGTGTGGTCCTGATCACAGGGCATGGGAGCAGAGACGACGCTGCTGCTGCATCTGGGGTCTGGGATCCTTAATAGATACATGCAACTGCATGGATACTTGCCTGAATAAAATCTTGTTTCTTCACAGAAAAAAGAAACAGAGGAAATGCTGGTCAGCAGCAAATGCCCAAGAAGTAGATACTTTTCCAGAATAATTTGTGGCTTGCAGACTATTAGTGGTTTTGTCAGTTTGTCTAATAGCATCTTCGATCATCTCCAGAGAGAAGAACTTCAACCACTGAACTCATACATGTTGGATGAAGAAGCGTTTTCTCCTGTTTGCTTTGAAAATGCCACCTACAAACTTCATATGAAGTTCACCAGTTTTTAAACAGGCAATTATTCAATACATTTCCACTGTTTGTGATCATATAAAATTATGATGTGCCCTATCTGGTCTGTTACATGCTTTATCATAAGCAGGCAGTATTGTTTTTAATACCTGGACAAATATAAGACCCTTAAATTGAGAATCAGTGTAGGAATCAGTATAACCAACACAGATTTGATATATCTTTGCTAGAGAAGTATCTTTCTGTGAATTAAGGTGATGAAGAACATATCTGGAATTTGAAATTTCTGGCAGAATACCTGGGTATGTGACAAGTACCATCTAGCACATTGTTTAAAGACATGAATACAGAAAATTTGCTAACTTCTGCCTTCAGATTTGGAAACTGGATGTCCATGTTTAGTGACTTTGCAATTGCCTCAAATTTAGTTCTTTTTTAAGTGACCTAAAAGGGGTGTGATCCCCTGAAAATTCCAAAGGTTATTTTTATTTAGTAAGTTAATGCTTATAGAAATGTGTATTATGTAGTAATAACTGTAATTATTACATCCAAGGACTCAGGAACTTGTTTTTAACATATTTTCCTGATGAAATTATCATTATGCAGTCTTTACTTGTCTTTCTTTTTTGCTTAAGAAAGTTGAATCCATTGACCATTTTTTATCACCTCTGGAATAGACATCTTAAAGGACTTTTTCTTTAATGTCTGTTGAAATTAGTGTCTGAAACAATATAGGAGGAAGGTGGGAAGAGACTCGAGTCCCTGTAATAGGTGAGTTTTCCCTACAAGGACACAAGATATTTGGCAGAAGTGCACAGCCAGTCCAGGTGCACATGTAGGTGGACTGGTACCATGAGCACACACTCAGCTCCCCCTGAGGAGTTGCAATAGGCCTTGTCTGTGGCCTGCTAGAAGAGATGAAGGAGAGAAGTGTGGAAGAAGAGTCTGTAACAGGTTCAAAGTTTTGGCTGGTCTTGGCAAGCTGGATTTTATTCCTTCTATTGATTAGCAACTTTGAGGGCCTAAAGGCAATATTATAAAGGTCATTGTGAGACATGGAAAGAAGAGGTGTTAGAAAAATCCCAACAACAAAAACCAAACAACAAGAAAACCCACCTGCATCAGCAGGGAAACCTGTAGGAGAATTCTGGTGGATCATCTCAAGAGAAAAATTTGTTTTAATGAAGATAATGATGAAGTTTGAGTTCCACATACTGAATGTGCCCATGCTACAGAATTCATAACTATTTTTACAAAGTTAAAGGTGTGTATTTTGTAAACATCAAATCACACCACAAAAATTTCAGCTGTTCAGCAAAGTAAGTTCACTAAACTGATCTGCAGCAATATGTTGAATATATATGAAATCTAATATTTAATCTGCAGAGCAATAGCCATAAAACCACATTTTGCTAGGAAAATATATTTAATTAAAAGATATTTTAATATTTAAATATCTTTGCTATTTTAAAAGATATTCCATCCAAACACCTACACTACTTTTCTTGGAGTGTGGATTGATGCTATGTGAAAGAGCAGCCAAGCCTGGTGCTACCTTAAGCATCTCCCCTGCTGCTGTGGACAGGACACATCCTGCACCATGGCTCACAAGACAAGCTTGGTGCTTTGCACATGGAACATTAGAGTGCTTAATGGAGACATAATGGAGTTGGACAGGAAAGTCTCTTGGGATTACTATTTAGACACCTAATCGGTGGCTAAATTACTGTATAGTTCATCTCTTACTGGCTATAGCCTATAATCACAATAAACTCTTTTGGTGGATCTTTAAATATAGCGGGAACAAAGATGATGATATTTTTCTACATCTTGTCTTTTCCTTCCCTTTCAGACTTAAGGTTTTCCCAAAAGCTTTTCAAGGGCAAGTGAAAGGAGTCTAAAATTATACTTTTGGCATGAATCACACACACAACTATTCAGATGAAATTTTAGTTGTATAAGCAATTTTTTTTCCAGTCATGTCATCTTCAGCTCAGGAGCCAGATGAGAAAATATTTGCCCATCCTGTGTTCTTAATATACAAAGCAATTTCACTGCCAGTGTAAAACAGGTTTAAAATGAAGTTTCAACTTTTTTTATATGGTCTGCCTTCTTTAAAATGTGTTTAACTTTCCCAGGCATTGCTGTTTGCATTGCAAAAAGTGAAGGCAAAAACCTTCAATGTATCTCTTTATAGAAATAGTAATTTTATAAAACCTATCCCCTTCACAAAATGTTTCAGCAATCCCTATGTTCTAAGTGCCTCAGAAGCACAGTCATGTACAATTGATAGCAGCTGAAAATAGTTCCACATATCCTCTTACAGTTCTAGAGTTAATATCTCAATGATGTGTTATAGATTTGAATTTCAAGGAGGCAGTTATTTTGTCATGATAAAAACATTACTGGACAGGATTATGGAACACAAAATACAGCTCAGGATTGTGTTGATATATGATGTGTATAAAAAAGTAAATCAAATCAGGTTGATCATTTCTTTTCAACATAAATTGTATAGAAAAGGGGAGAAATATTTTGCTGGGAAAGACAAAACACACTGCGTTTCTACCTTTCATTCTTCAACACAGATTGCTGAAAATATAAAATGTGATTTCATAGTGTTATATTCACTGCTTTTGGAAATGCTCATATACTTCACAATATTTGTAACCACCAAAAAACTCCATGCCTATGCATCCCAGCTGTACTTCAGTACATCCAGCTGCATTTTATAGTGTGAATTAGAATTGAGTCTGTCTTATTTTCGTCCATGTGCTAAATTGTAGTCTGCAGACCAAAGCTAATCCACAAACATTTATTTTGAAAATTAAATTCACACACCAAAACCTAAAGAGTGAAAATCTACACCACAGAATGTTTAAATATCATGTGCTTAGTCAAAGCATCACTGACAAGAGGCTGGTTTCCAGCTATGTGCCTAGATAGATACATAGACTTCAGTATATGCAATCCACAGTGCACTTTAATACATATGATCTGCTTTTGCCACATCTTGGTTATACTTGAATTTTTAAAAACATATTCAGACTTCAGGGCGTGTATAAAATATGAATGCTAGCAAGAATGCAAAACCTTTTCTTATTCACATTTCCTTTGAAAACCAGCAAGGTCACTGATGTAAAATTTAATATGAAAGAAGAGATAGTTAACACTGGACTATGAAATTCTTTTTCTCCATGGAGGTATGCTGATTGAGACACTTACTGGTAGTCTAGTAAGCACTGGGCACTAAGGGTCTGTAAAGGTCTTTCTCATTTAGCACCTTCTTTGCCTAGTCTGTCTCTAACAAGATGCTGTTCTGCTCTCCTGATGCCTGTGTTTCAAAGTGGCCTAGGGATAGCTTTCACTTCTAAGTGCTAATCAAAGTCAGGGTTTCTTTGTTTTATGTGAAAACTGTTTAATGCTTTTGCTATCTAACTCCTTCAGCAAAATTTTTGGTTACGTGACATTTAAAAAACATAGCTTTTATGTCACGTCTTCTCTTAACCAGCCACTGTGGAAGAATTGTGCAAACATCATGCTGAAGTATTAGGTGCACTCTGTAGCAAGCCAATAGTGACTTTCATAAGTTCTGTCTCACAGCCCTGTAATATCATCAGGTTTAAAAACCAGCTTTATTTTAAGCTATAAAGTTAATAAGACCAAAGGAAATAAAAAATTGTGTGGAATTAAAAAAAGAAAAAATCAGGTCTGAATTCTTTGGGTTGCTGCTACCCTTGCTCTGGGTTCTTTGTTAATAAAGTAATGCCAAGTAACATCATCGGTCCCATGGGGCTGGGGACACCCACCAGCCTAAAATCACTGAATGGTGACACAGAGGTCACTTGGCAGGGTCTTGCAACATCAAACACTATGTCTCTCTTGCAAGTCAGCAGTATCTGGAGAAGAAACACTGATGAGACAATGCTGACAAGCATGACAAGCCTTTTGCCAAGCATCCTTTACAAAGGATGTGGCTGCTGCCCCTTCCTGTGCACTCCTTCTATCTGTTGGAGGAGAACCTGGAAAAGCTGGATGGCACCAGCTGGAAAAGTAATGCCTGGTGTTGCTGGCTGTGTGTAGGCAGGAGTCAGACACAGGGAGGGATGAGGAGAGGATGGACTGTAGGTAAGCCAGGGAGCTCATCTTAGGCTGACATGTGGGAAAAAGAAAAGCTGCAGCAGATGTGAAACACAGTCAGTGAGAAAAATAGGCAGGTCAGAAGGAGCAGCTGTGAATGCACAGGGACCATGTGTTGCAGCATTTGTCAAGGGCCACAAGAAAGACCTGTCAGTGGCTGAGCTGTAAAAAATAGGCCAGATATAATTTTTAAGACTGAATAGGTAGGAGAAAACTGTTTCTATGTAATAATAATATCATGTAAAAACACTGAAGTAAAACTGTAGATATGATTAACTGGAACCAGATTTCTTGCTGGTCATTTCACTTTGTAATACAAATGTTGGGTTGTCTCCACATGAAGCTCACTGAATTTGAATATGTTGAATATATTGAAACAAAATGGAACAATTATTATGAAAATTAAGATGTCTGTAGAAGAGGTGTTGCTGCTAATGAAGCTGTGATGCGCAAAAGCTCAAATAAGTCTTAAAATTTTTGTCTTTTAACAGTTTATATGTATACTTCAATAAGTTACTTGCCATTTTTACACCATATAAGATCCCCCTATATTTTTAAAAAGAAAAATTAGTTGAAAGTATTGATATTTGTCAGTATAGGATCTGTTCCTCCCAAACTGTGTGACTAGCACTTCATTTAGAAAGTATGTAACACCTGTACAGCTGAAACAGGTTTGAAAATATTTGTATTTTGGTTTTTCTCTTCTGGAGCACAAGAGGAATCAGTTCTACTGGAACCTCTGCGGGACTGGCAACAGGGAATGGCGTGATTCTTTGTTACAGCCAGTATCCTAGCATACAGCTGTAATTCTATTATTTCTCTGTCACTTAGCAGCTTTTGTTTGGATTTGAAACGCAGCAAATTTTTAAAAGGTATAAATTTGTTATGGAGCTTTAATATTGACTTGTGCAGTGTAGTTCTAATTAAGTATTCCCAGAAATGCTCTAAAATGGCATTGTGCTTGTTGTGTTCCTGGGTTTGCTTGTTAGTTTTTTTTTAAGGGAGAAAAAAAATCATGGCTGCTATTTTCCACTCACCTAAAAGCTCTTTTGTGATTATAATTCATATTATTCAGGCTCATACTGACCACACAGTAAATAATGTTTAATTGCCTTTGATTACAAAGAAGAAAAAAATAACTCTAGCAATTATGTATTTTGTTAGCACTGCTGCAAAATACAAGAAGAGTACTTGCTGATTCCCTAATGACTTGGGATCCCACAAAATGTATTATTCTTCACCATGTTTATCAGATCTAAATTCAGTGTTGGACAGGGAGGAGGAGTGGCTTACTGGGAAAAAGAATATTTCAAGCAGGAGCAATTGTATTTTTTCCTGTAATAAAGAATAAAGAATGTGATGCAGTCTAATATGGTAGTTTTTAAGAGGTGGGGAAAGAATGAGTGAAGTTTGGAATCACAGGTCTGGAGAAATGTGAGAAGCTAGAAAAACATTTGGAAGCTTGAAAAATCATTTTCATTGTGCAGACATTAATGTCTCTACATAAATTTCAAGATCCCTAGGCACCTCTATTCAAATATCCAGAGGAAGGATTTTTGGACTTTTCTGTGAATATCCAAGGCAATTTGTAGCTTTGGTGACATTTTAAAATAGGCAGGTCATAGAAAGTTCAGTAGGAAAAATCCAATGCTTTTCAAACAGCCCTTTTCTGTGGGAGACAAGCTCCAAAAAGAATTAGTGGTGTCCTCTCTTTCTAAACACTGTTAAAGGCTTTCTGTAAGAGAAGCTTAGTATACAGATATGGAGAATGTCAACCTGTTCATTTTCCTTTTATAATGAATCCTTTTCATTTAGTAGTTATCATGATGGGGAAAAGGTGACCAATGATTCCTTTGATGGGAAGCCTGGCCTTACAAGTACAAAGTAAAAAATCTTCTGAAAATGGAAATGTTTTCCTGATTTCTCTATTCTGGTACAAGAATGCTATGGTATAAGCATCTGTATGATAAAACTATAGTGTCCACAAGGCAGCTATACAGACAGTTCAAGATATAATGTAGAGAGAAGGGCAGTACTTGTATGTTCTCTCCACTTCCTATTTTGTATTTAATTTTGAGATCAAATTAAGCCTTTTCAATTTTCCTTTCCAAGTAAAGAGGAAAAATCTATAGGGACAGAACTTATGGGGCAAAGAAGAAAACCTCAGCACAGGACATAATCTAGAAAAATCCGTAAAAAACCCAGCAATGGATAGGGCAAAGAAAAACCTGTTGGCAGCAAAGACAGACTGTATAGGTCAATAAAGTTTACTGTTTATATACTGTAATTCATTTAAAGAAGTTATCCTGATGATAATGATTTAGAAAGGCAGATCAGAAGTTTTTAATACTTTCAGATTCACATAAAATAAAAGAGTAGGATCTTATGGTTGCATATATTTTCATGTGTCCAGTCAAACAGAGGAAAGTATACTTATTAATGCTAGGTGATCATTTCAGCCTTAGTCAAATAATCCTCTTCCCGTTTCAAGGTCCTGAAAGAATCATGCACACCCAAAACAGGAACAAAAGTGATTCAAGTTAGAGCTGGAAAGAATTTTCTCTTAGGTGTAAATTATGCCAAGTTCTTCCTGTAAGAAGCTGCTGTCTTGATATTTTCATCAGCAAAATGGGATGATGAAAAGAGCACCATTCCCCAATACCTAAGAGGCTATATTTAAGATTATTTGTTTGTAGTGCTAGAAATATGTACCACTGTATTTTTATTAAGATATAGATCACTTGACTAAACACATTATTTTCTCCTAATATACTATAAGACTAAATTTATAGGCAGTCACTACTCTGTGAATACACATCCCCTGTAACAAATTTTCATGTTTACTTTTAGCTGCAATACTTAGAGTTTCTGTTTTTGTATATATGAAAAACAGTCAAATTTCATGCACCTGCCAGAGACTTGCTTATTCAAAAGCATAAAGCCAGAATATTTCACCTAGATCTAGCAGGAAGTCTTGTGTAGGAAGTCAAGTCATAGTTCTGGGAATGGAAAATTAAACTGCTGATGAAGTTGTCTGGCCAAGCACTTGTGGATTCTTCAGGAGCAGGTTCAACATGCAGAGGCAGGGCTTCTTGCTCCCATTAAGCATTTCAAACATCTGTCCCCAGTGTTGAAAGCTCTCTGCTGGCACCTGTTGAATAGCAGATCATTTGCAGGGCTGTACGTCATGGGCTTAGTTCATCCCAGTTTTGATAATCTCTTTATTCCCTGCATGCCTGACATGATTTGAGATTTGATGACACAGGATTTCTGTGGTTCATAATACGTATCTCAAGACAGAGAATGTGGCTTTAGGGCTTGTACTCCTTAATACTTTCTTGTTTTGAACTTCATTCCCACATGATGAGGGTAGAGCTTGACAGTTGTTTTGATATTCAAGAACTTTCTGGTAAAGCTTATAGTTACTGTTTACTCTTCAGTGTATGGACACAAGTTTCCAAATGCTGTTGTGGGACTCGGAACCAAGAATGCCTAATGTATAATTGCAGGTACCATCAATGTTATCCATGGATTAGGCTTGAAATGTCATGTTATTGTGTAAATTCTACGCCCACAATCTCCTTCTTAGTAAAATAGGCCTTGCATCTCATGAGCATTTTGATGCTCTGATTTGCCATTTTTGGATATAAAATGTTTTTTTCATCTGCTGGACAATAAATGTCACTCTTATATCAAGATAGCATCAGACCTCTGAGCTTCAAATTCACATACTTGTTGAATATTTTGATTGCTTTCCTTGGATGGGTTGCTCAGAGATGCATGAGAATGTGTCTTTTAATATATTTCTATCTTTATAACCTTGCTTGAAATCTTTGTGCATTCTTATCTGATTTTGTAATCTTTACGGCATTCTTAAGCAGCTGTTTTATTAGTAGATTAGTAATCCTGAGCAAAAGACTCTCACATAAATAGAAATTCTCTTTATTGTCCCCTGGACCAGTGTGCAGCTTTTTCATGTGTATTAGCTGGATAACCTACTTACTGAGGGAACTTTCTGATCTTACTGATCTTATATACATATATATATATTAAAAAATATATATATACACACACACACACATTTCTCTTGGCAGATGAGGCTTTGTGGTATACATTCCTAGACAACAAAAAGTATCACTGGGAGGCTGGGGGCAGAACATGTTTCCTTATACTCACATTTCAGAGTCAATGACTAATTGTCTTACCGGTTGTTTCCCAAGCCAGCACATAGGTAACAAAAGTCCATGACTGTTCTAGGACAATGCAAAAAATAATGGGAATTAAAAAACATGAAAGGGACATGACTATTAGCTACAGTTTGAACACCACAAATTCAAGAAATCCAGGCTTGCTCTTTAGATGTCCTGTAGCAATGTCCCAGGTTTGTGATCTGTTGGAAAAACTGAAACACTTCTGTGTGTTTCAAGACTTACTGTTGCAAAGCTTACTAAGACCTTCACATTTGCAGTTTACCCTATAACTGCTCTAAGAAAAACTAAGTTAAAAGACTATAAAATAGTTTTTCTGGCAGAATCCAAACATAGGTCATGAAATGCCAATGGCTACAGAAGCAGAAGGAGGATAAAATCGACCCACTACTAAATTAGATCCAAAAATGTCCTTTACTTGGTGTTGTCTGACCAATTGCTGGTTATGATGCTTTGCACTTGCACAACTTATTCTGTGGTTCTGAGGCCAGTGCTTAATCTATTTTCCATGCACAAATGGTAGAAGGAATTTGGAGATCACGTGTTTTTTCGGTTGTGTTCTGAAAGTATACTTTGTGCCTGTAACAAATTCCCAGGTAAAAGTAAAAAAGTAAAAGGTAAAAGTTTCAGAAATCCAAACTACTTTATGGTCCTTCCAGGAAAATCTTAAGGATTCTCATCATTGATAGGTGTGGTTATTACCTGCCCATTTAGTAAACAAAGTCAGATAACAACTACTCTGGTATAGGGTTGATAGTTAATGTATTGCAAGGCAGAAAAGCAGAAAGCCTTCTTTTCTGGGTGTGGTAGTGTTTCAATGCCAAAATAAAGCATTTTATATATTGTGTAAATGTACACTTCCTAAATGTTTTTACCATTAACTGATCTCATTATCTGAATGTGACAAATATAACATACCATGTGGTCTTATGCAGTAGGAACCAGTGCTTAACTTAGGAGTAAATCAAATTTTCCCCACCTACTTCTCACCTTTTTTTGAAGGTTATCATGACAATTCCTGACTTAGAGTCTGCCATTTCTGGCTAAAAGGAACATGGTTTTTTGCAAATGTAGAGTTGTTCTGTTTATGTATTTGCCATTCTAAGAATAGAATCTTTCTCAACAATTGTATGAAATATGGGAGAGAGGAAGATAATGTAATAAGATGGAAGAGATAAACTGAGGGGCTGGCGCTAAACATAGGTGTAGGGGAATTAAAAAGAATTTGAAAGTTAGGCCTCAGTATAAGCAAGCAATTTGAAGTAAATGGGAGCAGAATGGAAATGAAAGGTAATAGATATTAGAAGAATAGATACCACTTTGAAGAGCTACATAAGAAAAAAACCCCAAGACTATCATGAAATGGAATAAAGTGGGAAAAGAAAGCAATCCAGTATGGAAGGATGAGAATAAAACAGGGAAATAGAAGAAAATGAGCACAGCAACATGGGGGAAAATAAAAAAAGATGAGAAAAACAACAGCATTGAGTTAGTGTGAATTAATTCCTTTCTATAGAATGTTAAATGCTTTTAAAAGTTTATGGCAGTAAGGCCAACAGAAGAACCAAGACAATTTTATCTGGACATGTGAAAACTCACATAGGCTTCCAACAACCTGGGACTTCCATCTGCTGTTGCATTTAAGGGTCTGACTTCAGAATGCTAAGTGAAGATCCTGAAGATAAGTACAGCAACTTCTAAGTAGCTCAGATGGGAGAGCAAAGGAAAGTCTTCCCTGAGAAAGTTTGAACAACCCCATACTCTAGTCCCTATCATTGATCCAAATTGTTAGGTTATTTCATTTCTGCTCTCTTGCTCTGTCTTACTGAAGTGCCATTTATCCAGCAGGAAGAACTGCAGAAGGGTGTCTGAATGAGGAACCATTCCATCCCACACTTTTCCAGCAGAAGCAATAGGACCATGTTGCTTGTACTGAAAGTTGAGGTGATTGAGCTGGGCGAGTGTAAGAAATCAGTTTGCTCTTCCAACTCATGAAAGTCCTGGGCTGCCTCTTTCTTACACAGACATGAAACATACCCTTCCTTCCTCCATCTCCCCGGTCTTTCGTAACTCATCCATGGCTTAGGGAGAGATCATCTAGGAGCTGGCTCTTTGCTCTAAATGCTGATCTTTTTTTAGCCACCACAGCATTCACCTAAAACCATATGTTTGTAATGAATTGAGTGACCTTTCTCAATCCACATGACCCACCAGGATGTAGAAAACATATGAGCAGGTCTTTTCTGTGTGGCAAATAGTGAGTCTTCTCATCTATTTCTTCTTTGTAAGCCCACACAATCAGAGTACAGGTTGTCACAGAGCCCTGAAAGCTGGTTTATTGAAGAGATCAAGGATGTTACATAAATGAGCTTCCTGCTAGAATTGCAGCATTGGGCACTGATGCTCTCCATTTTGTAGGTAAGAAAAGATTGTATATGCCTGCCCACAGCTAAGACACATAGGAAATGTAAGAAATACAGTAAAGAGGGAGGCTAGAATAGGATCCTAGGCCCTGCCAGAGCAGCTTTTCCCTTCATATGTGGCCACAGGGCCGGCCAGGCTGCTGTGGTACGTAGATGTGAGCACGTGTCTGGAAGATGTATGCGTAGAGTTTAGACTAGGAACTTTGAAGGCCTTGCTAATAATGGAGTAGCTTCTGCTAAGGATTAATCAATTTCTGCACATAAATATCCTGGTAAATTAATTCAAATAGGCAAACATTTTCTAAAACCAAAATTAACTTGTGTCTGTCCTGTAATTGATGGCTGAGAAATGTCAAATCATCCTCTGTCTGAGACTAAAATATAACAATGAGCCTCTATTTTTACTGTTCATTTCATACCACAGACTATTTAGCAAAAAAACGGGTGAAAATTACATTGGAAACTGAGATCTAAAGTTGGTAATTTTGTAGTTTAGGAGGAGAAACAGCGGGGGTGATTTTTATATAAGCCGCCTTCCCCTCCTCAACATAGCTTCATCAAAGTGCTTTATTATATTATCGCTCATGCTTTTTTGTACTGTTTTCTAATATTGTACTGACTTGTCTGAATCACTTTGAAAATTAGGGCTGCCTCCTTCTGAGACAAATCCAGGCCTCATTAAAATTCATAAACAGACAGCCAAAAGCTTTGAGCACTTTTCCATTGATGCTGAGAAATGGAATTGTCTTTATTTATCCTGATAGCATATTATTTCAAAGGGTGTCCACATCCATAGGAAACTGGATTTTGATCGATAACATTTAGGGCTCACTGTGAAAGAAACTGATTTTCATTAAAGTCTTCTGTGACACAAACTATTCAATGGTATTGCAAATCAGCACTGTTTTAGTGTTTAATAGCCTTCTTTTTGTTCAAAAAACCTTCACGTTCGCATTCATAGCAAACCTATGCTCCCACATAGCAGTGGTGTGATTTTTTCAGGTAGCATAAAGACCTGGAACTCTGTTGTATGCTGTCACTGCTGATTGCATCAACTGTCCCTCGTTTTTGAGGAGCAGTGGGGGAAGAAAGGAGATAACCACTTGTCTCTGTGGCTGAGCCCATGTGACACAACTGAATGCTATTTGTGAAGTATATTTGGACACTGTATTGTTTTTCTTTATCATTCTGCCAAATATGCACTGAGAATAATGATATTTCCCTAAAATCTTTCTCAAATTTAATTAGAAAAAAAATTCATGTTTTAAACAAAGACAAAAATTTAAAAAATTTGGCACAGCATAATTTCAGAAATACAAGAATTTATATATAGCACTAGTCAAGCATACCAATGATAATCAATCAGTAAGCTTTTGCAGGGCTTTGATATGGAAATCATCTAAAACTTCAGCAGATAAAATCAACTGGATAACATGTTTACTTGGAAGTTTGTGTAAATGTCTGCATGGCATGCACTTCATAAAAAAAAAAGAAAAACTCTATTAAACAAACTGAGCACTTATGGCTACACTGGATGAACTATTAGTAATTGACATGTTTGCCTTCAGTTTAGAGAGGCCCCTAGTAGTATCACACCAATATGACATATACTGTAGTTATCAATGTAACCTTTCCTTTGATAAGAACTGACATTTTTCTGAACCTTAAGGCCGTCCTAGAAGAAGTGCCTTCAAATTAAAATAATTCTTGGGTTTAATCTGATTTTTTTTTAACCCAGAGAGTTGGATTTTTTTGTGCAATGGAAGATTTTTTTTCTGCTATTCACTTAAGCTAGAGCAGATTCTGGTGAGTACCAAAATACTTGTACTTATCTACAGTGGGATATCTTTCTAGACATATCTTTTTTTAAAAGATAGGAAAATTTGTAAGATCAACTGGTTTTGTGAGATTGCCACACTTTGGGTAATATGACCTACATTATAAAAATGAAATCACGTATATTTGCATTTGGTTTCAGTAGCATAAATCCAAAAGCCCAAGTCTAAATGCTACTTCTGCGCTAGTCAATTAGATCTCTGGAGTCTGCTCTGGTCTTCCATAATGCATTGTATACACACAAAATGTTCCTTGCACATTCTTCTTTTTATGAAATCTAAGAGGTAACAAGTGAAAATTGTTAAAGTAAGCAGTTAAAATCACTGTTGTTCATTGCAACTTTGCTGTTTATATGCACTGACAAAATGTAAGGTATAAAAAGGAAATTTCAGATTTTCTATTAAATTATTCTTTTATAACTAGACTCAGAACAATCCCATTACAGTAGTAGAGTTGATGATGGCTTCCTTTTCTAAAGAAAACTAGGAAACATGATACAGATGAATTCTATTATATGTATCTTCAAAATAAAGGTAAGTACATGACACAAGCACTTTGTATTTGGAATCTCTGTGCCTTCTAGATTTAATGTATGAATTCAACCCCACACAGTGAATTTTTGTAAACTTATGTTTAGTAAATCAACATAAAGATGGTAGGAGCTTTTAGTAAATGGGCTTCCAGACAGCTTGCCATACAGCAATGTTTACTTACTTACTAGTCATCCCTTTTAGCCAAATTTGTTCTGGTTCTCTGTCACAAATTTGTGACTTCCCAAGGAAATCTTGCTACAGTCTATGAATCATTAGAAAGATGTGATTTTTATTTTTAATATTAAATGTTTAAAATTAAATCTTTAAAAATTCTCAGCATTTTACCTGAGTTTATCTTTCCTGAGTTTATCTAGTTCTTTCACTGAAATACTGAAATGCATTCAGAAGTCAAAACTCAGAATTCAGAAAAACTCAGTTCAGAAGTTCTGGACCTGTCTCAAACACAATACTCTTAAAAATATCTAGGCTGGTAAGGAACACCCTTTGTAGTCTTTTTCATACTGACTGGCCACAAACTGGTCTGAGATCTTTTGATTTGATATCTGGGTGGAATAATACCCGTCTTAGACCAAGCAGATTGCACATTTTCCATGTAATACAGCCTTGTAAACAGAAGTTATTTTAAGTCAATTGTGTATTAGCTCTATGAAGTCAGTGAATACTTGATGAAATGCTTTTTCCATACTGAAATATTCATGAAGCTAATTTTCAACAATCAACAAAATCGAGTCATGTTTTTGAAAAAGAAAACAACATCTTTCCATATCTGCTTGTTGAATACAAATCAAAAAAACTCTTAAAATAGAAGTGATCAGATTCATTTTTTGTATTTGCTCCTGATTTGATGAGAATTTCGAGTCCCAATCAGACCACAAGTGAATGGCTCCTTTATTATTATTTTGATTTCAGTTACCAGCCATCCTCTTTTGGGAGTCAGTACAAAGTACTAAATTTGATAATTAATCTGAAATACAACCCTGACCTTAGTGGGCACTAACATTTCAATGAGGGATTTCATTTAATACAATTCTCTAATTATCAAACTCTTATTAATGTTTCCTATTTCTCACACACGCACACGCACGCTTGCACGCACAAACACACAGAGTTTAGCTGCTTTCAGCACAGTGGTCTGCCTAATATTTCATGCTTTGTAGGGTAAAACCTGAGCTAGTATTTACCAGTTTTAAGTCCACTGAAATCTATCAAATCACTGCAATTTGCTCTAATCAGTATTTTAGGGGTGGTGGTTTTAATTGTATGATATATCAAACTCATTCTGAGGAGAAGTTTAATTTGTTAAGGATTTTTCTGTGTGTCATTTTTAGCTTTGAACTCAAGAATGTATTTTGAACTTTCCTAATAATGCAATTCACAAATGCCTTGAGGATAAATCTCTCATTTTAGCTGAGCAATGTAGAGACTGACACAGCTGCAGTTCTAACGGAGAAGGATGCACAGCTGTAACTGCATGGCTTGGTGTGGAAAAATGCACAATGGCAGGCAGGCAAAATGGGTGGAGATGGAAGAGACATGGGATGGTGATCTTTTCATCCACCCAGCCGTGAAGCTTGTCTGGCCTAGGAAAAACCACCCAGGACTTTATAATGCATATAAGCTCTCTAAGGTCTTCATGCTGAGAGACAGGCATTTGGAAGAACTACCTGGGGAAAATTGTAGCCTTCCTCTGAGCAACTTGCCTCCTAAAACTACCAGAAATGTTCACAGAAAGCAAGATGCTGGAAATCCTAACCAGGCAGGGAGCAAAGGCATGCTGTTTAAGCACCTACTTCATCTGTTCCCCTCAGATTCACAGGTTAGGCTTTCTTCAGAGAAAAGTGGCTGTTAGAAGGACTTGAAACTTGGATGGAGAAGAAGGAAGATGGTAGCTGGGCTTGTCTTAAACGTAGCAGTCAAGTGGCTGGAATGTTCTCTTAGGAAACAGGAGAGTGTATGTACTTACCCTACTCAGCCTAAGGCTGCCAAAAACCTTATCTCCTACCTCTTTTCTATGAAAGTGCTGTCAGTACCAGACTAGTCCTGAAGTTGGCTAGAGGCAATCCCCACCCTTCCTGTGTAAGCTTTTCTCCTGCAAAACAAGAAATACAAGAAGCATTAGGAACAAGAGAAACACTGTAAGAGGATACTGTAATGTGACTTGTTGCCAAAGGTTAGGTGAGCTCCAGGAATGCCTACTGTAATGTACATCTCACAGAAGGCTTGGGCAGAAGCAGAGCTTATTCTTCATTTCCTATTACTTTGGTCAGCAGCTAAATTTGGCACCAAAATCATGGGTGGTTTTGTCCATTCACAGTGTTATTGCTGTAGGTACCTGGAAATGTGGGAATCAGAGAATGCACTAGGCAGCTCCAGGCTTTGCTCATGCCTGACTTGAGGGGTTCAGAGCTGGAACCCCAAACTCTGGCATCTTGGATGCTCTGCCTAAATCCTCTGGCTGTTCTCCAGTAGTCTAGCTTTTGAAAACTTGTTTGATTATGACGTCATTCATAAGATGATTTTAAAGAAAGGGCACTTCACCTCCCTTGTATTCAAACCATTTTGTGTGTAGAAAAAGCTAAGTTAGAATATAAAATGCCTTGGAAATAAGAAAAAAATACCCCGTCTACAATGAACCCCCATTAAAAACAAAAAGTCAGGTGTGAAATGGTCATGTTACACAAGTCAAGGGTAATGCTAGCTTGTGCCTCTTCAGATAAGCAGTTCACACATGATAGATCTGAACAGGCCTGTGCGAGGGGGGGGATACGTGTCAACTTCACTCTTTGCTTAAATGGATGACCTTTTTCTCACTTGACAAGATTTCCAGGTATCATTTCTTTGTGTAGGGAAACTGTTCTTTTGGCAAACTTGGCTCTTTAAAAACTGAAATATTTTGGAGCAGATACTGAGCACAATATAAATGTGAGCATGTCATAAATATAAGTGTAATTTATGAAAGGCACCCCATGTCAGACTGAGTCAGCAGCCTTTTAGTGTGTTGACTGTGTTAGTTCTAGTGGAAACAAGCAGTAGACATTGGCATGCTAACATAGAGCGACAAGAAGGAATAATCTGTGTCTTTCAAGTGGCAGTGAAAGTAAAGCAAGAATCTTTCAACACATTCCTAAAAGAAAAGTGTCCCTCTTCCATGGAAAAGACTGGGGGCTCTGGGGTGTCCTTTGTCTATTACAGATTCACTTTAATTGTATTTTACTGAGTTAATGTCTGCAGTGCAAGATGTAACCTGTGTTCCACAGCCAGACAAACCTGTTTTTGTTCACTAACAGGGCAGTGAATCACTTCTTCTTTAAGCATGTTTTGGGTGGTTTTTTTTGGGTGGGGGGGGAGGTGGGGGGTGTTGTTGGTTTTATGTTGGGTTTTTTTTTATCCTGTATTTTGTTATCATGCTTTTCTGATACTGTTGTTACAAATGTATGTGTACAAATGCCCTTATTTACTGAATTAATGTAGGTAGCATATGGAAGTTAAGGAATACAATAATGGGTCAATATACTGCCTTGAAACTTTTCTGTGTCTCTATCATACTCATCTGTCCTGCTTACAGGGTTAATTTTTTGCCAGGAGGGTCATGTCTATGACCTGGAGTTTATTCTATACCATTTCATGTCTTTGCTAGAGGTCAAGGAGAAGGGGAGAAGGGGAGAAGGGGTTCTGGTCCGGGCAAGTAAAAGTGGTGGATGGAGCCATCCATCCTTCTTCTGTTGTCAGAAGATTCCTGTGAATTGTTCCTTTTCTTGTACCCTCTGTCATTAGCATTGTTTCTGTTACTGTTCATTTTCTTATCTCATTGCTGTTTCCAGTAAATTGTTCTTATCTATTCATTATGTCTTTGCCTTCCTGTGCTTCCAATTCCTCTCTCCAGGGTGCTGCAGGTGAAGCAGAGGGTGCAGCAAGAAATGTGTGGTTTTAGTGGGAGTACTAAATTGAATACCATTCCTAAACTGCTACAAGCTTATTTGTCACACAATGTGTGGCATGAAGGGTTAAGATAACAATACATCTGGTGGCTTTGAGCTAAGTATTTTCTCTGTTAGGTAGGGTGCCACTGGTCACAATGTTGCTTGGTCTGTTCATGCATGTGCTCTACCAAAGCTGTATATATTCCTGTTCATGCCTCTTGTGCTGTTCTTTTCCAGAGCAGGGAGAGGGATCAGGATTGCTTTGTTGCTGTACTGTGTGTGATATCAGCTTATAACATGATAATATGAAGGGCAATGAGGGTTATTTGGGATGTGTATTCAGTGTTCTTCTCTATACCTTTACCTCAGGTGTTACCTTTGCAAATACTCAGTCTATAAGGGGAACAGGGGAGGACTATTTTCCCCAGCTTTTCACTCCCTTTTTCTCCCTGAGGCCTGTTACAACACCTGTTGAGAACTTTTCATTTCCCTTGGGTATTAAGGAAAGCATGTTCTTGTTGCTAGGTCTGCCAGGTCTTCTTAGTGCTGTCTACACCATGTTTAGAGTCACAGAAGAGATTTTTAGGGAAGTCTTTCAGAGATTTGCCTAGAGGACTGGTAGTCCTGAGTAGCATGAAATGTGAGAGGACATGGATCAGTATTTGGAAGACTTTCCTCCAGTGGTTTGGAATTCACCCCTGAAAATCTTCAGGATCCTGTGTCAGAGCCTGGAGAGACAGATGTCTCTATACATTTTGGGATGCCTGTGTCGGGGCGACAGGGTAGGTCAGACCTTCCTCTGGTTAGATAGTGAACTGCCCCGCACCCCACATCCCCACATCCCAGCCCAGCAGAGCTGCCAATCACTGGCACACTGGAGTCAGGGCTCCACTCTTCCCTAACCCAGCTCCTGAGGGGCCAAATGACTCTAAGTCCCACCTGGAAGGAGGGCCCATAAAGTCCCAGGGGTATTTAAGGGCACCTTGAACCTACCTTCCCCTTGGAGTTTTTCTCTGAGCACTGCTGGCACCTGCGCGTTGGTAGCTATATGTGTGCTTTCCCATATCTTTGTGTCTTTCTCTTCTTCTAATTCCCTCTTCATGAAACATTTTGAGTACCTTAACATTAAACAGTTTTAAAGTTTGTTAATTGAATGGGGCAAATTAATGCTGTGAGAAATGCTTTATGTTGATTGGATGTTGCTGTAAACCTTTTGCTGAAGTTCCTTGATTTTTCTATAGTTTGTAAGTACACTTCTCTTCAGAACACCAAGTCAATATTTCTCCTGTGTGTTTAACCCAGAGTACAGGAAGCACTATAAACACCTTTTCAGTGAGTCATTTGGGGCCTTACATCCTGTTGGACTGATAAAAAATGGGAAAGAAAAATGCTGTGGTAGCTCCAGAGAGGGGCAAAGTTATGCAACATACTGTGCCCTGGTTACCGTATATTGGACACTGCTGTGAGCACTAGACAGTACCCTCATCGGCAGAAGGAAAGAGACCAACAGGTACCATGGCCACTCAAACATGGCCAGAGGAACAACCTGTGCTGGTAGCAGCTGCTCCTAGACAGAAGAAGAAATTCAAGAACAGGTTGCATGGTGAGGGAGGAAGAGGCAAGACCAGAGGTAATCACCCTATTTCTATCCCTGAGTGATCTCCAAGAGATACAAATAGATTTTAGCTGCCAGTTGAATGAGCCCTGAGTGATCTGACCACCCTGATGCTGGAGGATCATGGCCCATGATATGAACTAGATGGTAGTGAAGCCAAGCCACTGCGATATCTGTTCTGGCATGTGGACATTGAGAAAGGGGATTGGGAAGAGGACAGAAACACTCAGCCTTTGGAGGTGACTCCTGTCAAGCATGAGAGAAAGGTATTCTCTCAAGGGTGAACTTATAGTGCACCCAAGGCATTGGAGCACAATGGAGAAAAGTACCCAGTATCTGAGAGAATGATCTGTGCTGGAGGTAATCTATAAGGATTCAAATAATGAGCAGTCCCTTGTAGATCCAGATGAGGTCCAGTGTACACATCCATGTGGCAGAACTTTATAAGGAGTGCACAATTTTTGCACACCAGCTCATTGGCATTGATGTCAATGAAAGAAGAACCAAACCAGTATTTCAAATGGCTACCCTCCTCAGGGAATATGATCATCTTTTCTTCTCCCTAATGGCATGCTCCTTAACTGTGGAAAGGCTGTCCAATGCCACAGACAGATTTGAAAGTGTCAAGCAAATTTGAGAGAAAATGTCCCATGCCCCACCAACGTGGACTAGAGTCACTTCCAATGGGAGTAACCACCCCATGCTTGAGAAAGAGGGTCCATGCCACAAGATAACCTGTGGTTTACCTACGTGACCCCGGACAGGACATGAGGAAATGCAATGGAAAACCCATCTCTGCTCTTGCAGCATGGGTATGTGAGTTGAAAGGAAGAGTTGAAAGCCACCATGGGAAGTTCTGGATAAATGCCACTCCAGTTTCCAGTGGACAAGTCCTCAGACAGAATAGGAGGGCTGATGTTGCTTACAATCCTCTTGAAAGGACCTGAGTTTGTATTTACAAGGAGTGAGCAGTGAGTGCCATGACCAGGAGTAGAGGGGCCCTGACTCCAGCCAGGTAGAAGAAAGGGCCAATCAGATCTACTGGACCGTGTGGATCCAGTGCTGGGGCACATCAGATACCCAAGAGTGTAAGGCTTTAGCTCACACCAGCACATGATGTACTCGGATGCAACCAAGATACGCGGGGACAGAATCCATCTCTTTCTGGGGTGCCACGAGGATCCCAACAGCTGCCTGCACTGGAAGGTGGAGAGAGCATGACTGGAAATGAATGGCAAAAACACCCCACTGGGACTGGCCCAGCGGCCCTGCGCATCCTTAGCATAGGTTACCCCAAAAGAGGGTATTCCAAGGACCCAAAAAGGCATTGTTGGGATTTATGGGGTAGCTGCTCTGGAGACAGAGGAAATGAGACAGCTGAATACCTTGCCTGGTCTCTCAGAGGACCTCTCTGTTTAGGGACTGCTGAGGGCTGAAGAACAACAGATACAATCACTACCACATGGCTACTGCACCATGGACAAGACTGCACCATCTGGGTCTCTGTGACCCCCATCCATGAGATGATCTGTGAACTGGAGAGCCAGCCAGGGAGTGATCAGCAAGACTTGTTAACCCTTTAACAGTCCTATATGGTGAGTGTGTAAGGCCAGGGACCAATAGAGTATCATGGGCTGAATGAAGTCACACCGCCATTGAGTGCCACTGTGCCCAACATGCTGGGACTTCAGTATGAGGTGGAGCCCAAAGCAGTGAGGTGGTGCCATCATCAATGTTGATAATTTTTTTTTCCTCTTCCTTTAGCAGGAGAGTGCAGGCCACAGTTTGCTATCACCTAGAGGGGCGTCCTGTACACCTGGAACCATCTGCTCCATGTGTGGAAACACAGCCCCACCATTTGCCATGGGCTGATCCAGACTGTACTGGGAAAGGGTGAGGCTTCAGAACACTTGAAACAGATTGTCGGCATCATCATGTGGGAAAACACAGAGGAGGAAGTTTTTTGTGAAAGGGGAGATGACAACCCAAATCCTTTTGAAGGCTGATTTTGCTATAAAGCTAAGGTCAAAGGACCTGCCCAGAAAATTCATGGAATGGCGAGATGGACATTGTCATATTCCAGTGGACATGGTTAACAAAATAGTACCTCTGTCTCCACCAACCAGCAAGAAGGAAATACAGGCTTTCCTAGAAGCTGTTGTTTTTTGGAGGATGCGTATTCCAGATAAGCTCTACTAAGTTCTATCATGTAGAAGAAGGATGATTTTAAGTTTTCCTGAACATCAAGAAGATTTTGAGCAAATTTAAAAGGATTCATGCAATTGCCCTCGGGCCAGTCAGGTCAGGACAAGATATTAAAAATGCACTGTACCCTGTAGCCACAAAGAATGGTCCTTCCTGGAATCTCTGCAAAATATACCCAGGGAGGATTACCCAGGTACTACTCGAAGATGACCCCAGGGGTTCTGGAGTCAGGGATACAAAGGATCTAAAGTGTGCCACATGCCAACTGAAAAAGAGATACTGGCAGCTTATAAGGGGATTCAAGCTGCCTCAGAAGTGATTGTGACTGAAGCACAATCCTCCTGGTGACTGAAGAGCTCCGCCTGGTGCCCCAAATGCCAGTGCCAGGCTGGACATTCAAAAGTAAAGTCCTTTCTACACATCATGCCACTGGTGCTACCTGGAGTAAGTGGGTTGTGCTGATCGCACAGCAAGAAACCCCAATTGTCCAGGGATCTTAGAAGTCATCACTAACTGGCCTGAAGGTGAAAATTTCAGACTGCCATCATCAGAGGAGGAGAAGGTGGAGAAGGTGACACATGCTAAGGAGGCCCCACCATAAAATCAGTTACCTGAAAATTAGAAGTGATACACTCTGTTAAATGACAGTTCCTTTTGCATCACAAGGACAAATTCTGTGTAACAAGCCACAGAAGCTACTGAAGGACAAGGTGGATCAAATCAGGTTGCAGAGCTGAAAGCCATCCATTTGGCTTTAGGTATCACTGAACGAGAGAAATGGCCAGCAATCTACCTCTACACTGACTCGCGGATCGCGGCAAATGCTGTGTTGGAGTGACAGGACTGACAGAAAAAGGCCAATTGGCAGTGCAGAGGGAAACCCACCTGGGCTGATGAATCTTGCCAAGAAATCGCTGCCCTGGTAGAGAAGCTGGCTGTGGAAGAACATCATGAGATGCACATGTGCCCAAGAGTCCGGCTGCTGAAGAGCATCGCAATGATGGAGAGATGGATCAGGCCACCAAGATTAAAGCGGCTTGGGTTAATCTGCACTGGCAAAGTAAGAGCCAATTATTTCTGGCTCAGTGGGCTCAAGTTGCCTCGGGTTATCAGAGAAGAGACACAACATCCATGCGGGCTTGTGACCAAGGGGCAGACTTGGCCATGGACCATGCCTCTCAGTTACCATAACTGTGAAACATGCACTGTGATGGAGCAGGCCAGGAGGGTAAGGCCTCTCTGGTATGGTGGGTACAGGTGGCTGAAACACAGATATGGGGCAGCCTGGCAAACTGGTTACATCACACTGCTGCAAACCCACCAAGGCAAGTGATACAAGTGCTTACAATGGTGGAAACAACCACTGGGTGTCTGGAAATGAACCCTGTGCCTCACACCAAGGCCCAAAAGACGATCCTGGGCCTTGAGATGCAACTTCTGCAGCAACATGGCACCCCAGAAAGAGCTGACTTGGACTAATGGGACTCATTTCAAAAGGAGCCCCAAGACACATGGGCCAGAGAGCACAGGATTGAGTGGATATAACACATTCCCTATTGTCCTGCTTTCAGCCAAGGACAGGGAATGCAGTAATGTTTTGCAGTAGCTAGGAGGAGGCATGGCTAGAACGCAGATGTTATTTAGGACCACATCAGTTTGTTGCTGAAGGTGGGCAGAAGGGACTCCTTGTATTCTGGGAACAAAGGCACGGCTTTTGGCCAGGAAAAGACATGGCAGTATTGAAGGTATTATAGAATTCTAGATAGAAGAGGTTTGTTGGCCTTTCCATGTTGACTGTTGCCGTCACTCCATTGGAGTAGAAGGTCACCAGATTGGTCAGGCACAATTTGCCCTTAGTGAAGCTATGCAGGCTGCCACAGAACACTTCCTTGTCTTTTATGTGCCATAGTATATCTTCTAGGATGCTCTGTGATCTTCCCAGGCACAGAGCAGAGGCTCTGTGGCCCACAGGTCTTCCTTTCTCCACTTTTTAAAAATGGAAGTGATGTTTCCCTTTGCCCAGTCACTAGTGACTTCCCATGACTGCCTTGACTTTTCAAGAGATTGTCTTGGCAAGAACATGAGCCCGTTCCCTCTGGACTCCGGATTGTATCTCCTCAGGTCCCATAGCGTTGGGGCTATTCAGCTTTAACAAGTGATCCCAAACCTGCTTTTCACTTAGTGGGACAGACTTCACTCCCCCATACCCACACAAAGGATCAAGGACTTGAGACAAATAGGAAGGGTGACTGCTGGTAAAGACTGAGGGAAGGAAGTGATTGGATTGAGTACCTCAGCTTTTTCCATCTCAGTTGCCACCCGTTGATCCTTCAAGCTTATCAGTGGGGTACATGTTCCTTGGCGTCTCTTTTGTCACCTGAGCACCTACAGAAACCCTTGTTATTCTGAAAGTCCTTTTGCAAGTCCTAGTCCACCTTTGTCTTGTCTTTCCTGACCTTATCCTTACACATTCAAACTGTGTTCTGTACTCTCCTTAGGTCACGTTCTCTGCTTCCACTGGCTGTGCATTTCTTTCTTACTCCTCAGTGTGAGAAGCAGATCCTTGTACCACCATGCCAGTTTCCAGCCTGCTTTGCTCTATTTCCCACACACTGTGTTAGAGAGAAGACTCCTGCGCTCTAACTGCCCTTAAAGAGCTGCCAGCTTTGGTCAGTCTCTCTGTCTCTGAGGACAATTTCCCAGGGGATATCATTTGCCAGCTCATTAAGTAACTGAAATTTCACTCTTCTGAGTTCAAGGTTCTGGATCCTCTCCAGGCTCCTGCTCTTTGAGATCCCAAACTCAACCAGGGCTCAGTCACTACAGTCTAGGCTGCCTTCAACCTCAACTCCTTTAATGAGCTCATCCCCACTGACAAGCAGCAGGTCCGGTATCACCTCACATTTTGTTGGTTTCTCTAATACCTGGACCAAGAAGTTTTCCTCCAAGAATCTCCTAGATCATTTGCAGCCAGATGTATTGCTTTCTTAGCAGATGTCTGGGCGATTGAAACCCAATTGAAATTAGGATGAAAGCTTGAGAACGCAATGGCTCTTGTATCCAAAGCAAAAGATATCTTCAGCAGGCTCCCCGTGGTGAGGCAGCCTGTAGTAGATCCCCACCACAAGATGTCCATTTTTGGTCTTGTCCTTGGTTGCCATCTGCAGGCCCTGAACATGCTCCAATCTGGTTCGTAGAGGCAGCTCTTCACAATTTATCCCTTAAACTTAAAGCGCAATGGCCCTCCACCTCCTTCCTAGCCTACCTCTTCTGAAAAGTTTGTAACACTCAATTGCAGTGCTCCAGTCCTGTAACTCTTTCCACCATGTTTCTGTGACAGCAATTAGGTCATAATTTTCTAATTGTATCACAGTTTCCAGTTCCTCCTGCTTGTGACCCATGCTCATTGGTGATAAGGCATTTCATCTGGGATGGCAGCCTCTTCATCTTTTGGGAGGAGCCCTTTCTAATTCCTTTGGGTTGATCTACAAGTATTTCCCTGCTGTTCCCTAACATCCTGTTGTTTTCTGGTTCCTCACAGACACCCACCCTTTTCCTGCTAAATCTAGTTTCAGGCCCCATTAATGAGTCCTGCCAGCTTGCTCCCCAGAACACTCATGCCCCACTGTTCAGATGTTCCCCATCTGCTAACATTCCTGGTCTCTTGAAGGCTTGTCCCAGATCAAAGAACCTGAAGCCCTGAACAGGCACCGGTCTTGTCATTCACCCTATCCACTTGTCTAACTGCCTGGGTCCCAGCCCCCCACCTGGGAAGATGGAAGGTAATACTGTCTGTGCTCCAGATTATTTCAGCATCTTTCTGAAATAGATTAAGTACCTTTTGATATTTCGAAATCTCTTTCTCATGGCATCATTTGATCCTGCATGGAAGAGTAGGAGTGGGTGATAGTCCTCAGCTTTTAGCAGGCTTGCTATCCTCTTTATGACATCCCAAATGCCAGCTCACCTGTGTTCTGTAGGCAGCAAACTGCTCTAGAGAGGTTATCCAGATGAAAAATGGCTACTTCTATGCCTATCGGTCAACAATAATAGTACCCTCCATGATTTTTTGGTGGCGCTTGTTCTGAATTTATGTGGGATGATATTTTAGGGTGGAATAAAATATTCTGGTTTACACATTTTAATCTAGACTGGTTCTCACATTAAAACGAAAAAAAAATTGATAGTTTGGCTCAATTTTGCCCCATTTGCCTATAAAATGGTGTCAGGAAGCCAAATTACTAGTGTAATCCTGATAGATTACATCTATCTGCGAGTACACTGGTTTCTGCCAGGCATGCCTAATTCTGTTCATGTCATCCTCATTCTGAAAAGATCTCTTGGTATAACCCAGGGTAGCTTTACCTGTGTGACATGTCAGGATTAGATTCTGCTATTAACTGCATCTCCAAGCTGCCTGCCTGAATCCAGTTTATATTCCATTGTTGGCTTGATGCTGCAGCTTCAGAACACTATAAAGCACAGGATTTCATCCTTTGGTTGATTGTTTATGAACCTTTGTTAAAAATCACCCATTTATGTCCTGATTTAGAGTCTAGTCCATATTCTGCATATCTTCTGCATAACTCATGCAGAGGATGTACTGTAGCATTGCAAAGAATGACTAATTCTTTCTCTATTGTGATGACTCACTATTTGTTGTTCTAAGAAACAGACTTCTCAAACGATGTCTCTCAAAGTTCTTTTTCATTCTTTTTTTTTTTAATCTTTTCATATTTACTATTTATCAGTCTACACAGATAAGTGACTCCTAGAATTTTTATATAAATTTTCCTACAGTGTCTTCTTTAAAGTATTGTCTGTAGAATTTTTACCTCCTACATGAACATTTAAGAAAAGATCATTCAAGTATGTAATACGATGAATAATTTAACATTTGAAAGACATATTCTCTCAATGCTACAATTAAAGCACAGTTGCTCCTTATATTTATATGCAAAGAAATTTTCTCTCTAATCCTGTTGATTAATCACGTCTTCCTTTTTTTCCACTGACTAGCTGTCTAAATTTACATGCTTTTTGCAATTACCTTAAGAACAGACCTATAAACTTCTGCTCTTATAGCTGTCTATAGGTAATTAATCAGAGAAACAAACAGCTAGATGTCGACCCTTTAGTAAAATTTGGGTAATTTATTTCTGTATTTTGTATTTTCTTTGAACTGTTTCATGGCAGGGGCTTGCAGCAGAGATGTTTAAGTATGCATATTTTTCTTTCTTTCAAAACCCTGCAGCTCTTCCTCCATTTTGTAGTACACAGAGAAGTTTACTGTTCACTAAGAAAATGTAATAAAATTATTGTATCTTTTGGCAGTGTCAGCTACTTTGAACAATAGAACTCTTTTGAAAACACCAGCCAGCAGAACATGCTTGCGGCGCATGCTTCAATTTTGTGAAATGATTGGTTTTGTTTACTTTGGGTTGGATCGGTGATTGTAAGTACATTTTAAAAATTGCCTTGTCATAACTTATTTTCTTTAAATCATTACATTTTTAATGTCTGTGTGCCTTGTGATACTCAAATTGGCTGCATCATTACCTTCTGGTAAAAAGAACTGCAGATTTAAAATGTACTATGTCTTTCTGTTAGATGGATGTTGGCACACACTTAACTTTGAAAATCTACCCCCTTGGTAGCTATGACAACTTGTGACAGATTCTGGGGTATTACAAGCAAATATGAAAGGTGGTGAATAGCACAGAGGCTTAAAAGAATTTCTCTTCAGGGTTAGCTACTGTCTGTTACTCCACTGAATTGCTTTACAGCCTGGATAGTGAAGGCACTATACAATGTCTCAAGCTTGTTTACAAAGCAGATGCCATGTGCAGGAGACTGCAAAGAAATAGAAGTTAAAGAATATAAATATTATGTGCAACAAATTTTTTATTTAGGGCCCTTGTTTGTTTTTCTGGATACACCTTCATCTTTTATGTGTGAGGCTCTCTCTTTGGTAAAGGAGAGAAATGTGGACTGCAGGCTATGGGAATTTCACTGTTCATGTGAGCATGTATCTCCTTCCTGCTCAGCTCCTATTCAAGTTCAGGAATTGAGGATGGAAATTAGCAATCACACAGTCTTGCAGACTGCTAATGTCCTTCATGTGTTGAAAAGGAGGAGGAAAGTTGTCTTGACCTCCACCAAGTGACCCAAGGTTTTTCTGGCATTTATCATCATGGAAAGAAACTGCAGAACACAAATCACCCACTAAGAAATCTCCCTCCACAATCCAGATATTTTCTTGGGATATTTCTGGTCTGGAAAAAAATTGTCTTGGTGCCTGTGCTTGTTATGAAGACCAATTTCAGCTGCTTGGGAAGAGACAAGAAGAACCCTAGAGGACAGATCAGCTTGGCCTTCACTTCCCTCCAGAACAAACAGCTTCATTTCTGCTATTTAGAAACGTACTTGTCAGGCAGTGCTTCAAGAAACAGGAGGAACAATTTAACCTTGAAATACAAAAACATTGTTTCACATGTTTCTGCTGGACATCTGAAAATCAGAGGGAAGTACCCAGCAAAATGGAATCCACTACAAAAAGGAGAGGCAGAGGAAAGAAGAGGAGAGAAACGGAAAAAAAAGGAAGGGACTGGCTTCTTTGAATAAATTGCTAATCTGCAAGCAGTGTTTATCAGCTGAAGAAAAATAACTTTGTGTGCTAGACTTGTTGATAAGGCAAGACCATTATCAAGTGTGTCTTCATTAGCTGAAGCTTAGACACACTAGTAGCAAGGCAGACAAAATAAAATGGGTCAAGTAGTCCCAGTCTGTGGAGTCAGCCACAATCTGGAGTCACTCTAACCACGGGAAATCACCCAATGAAACTGAACCAGAAGCACCAACAGCAGCCAGAGCCTGTAGGTGTGAACAGAGGACTGGGACTAGGGGTCAGGGAGTTGCAAGGCAGCATTGAACAGCGTGATACAGGATATTTATTGCTACAAGCTGAGCAGTGCAAGCCCAGTAAAGGGAAAACTTAAGCAGAGGGGTTGATTAGGATAATGGGGATGCTTAGTGATAATTCCAGAGCCTCTTCTTGTGCTGCAAGGCCTACAATGCTTTTACAAAAGCTGAAAAGAGGAATTGGTGCAGTTTGTATTGTGGTTTGTAAAGTTGATTACTGGTCGTGAGCCTTCCTAGTGTACTGAGAGCAAACCTGCATGGCCAAAGTGCTTGCTGCCTGTGTGCTCCTGTCCTTCCAATCCACTCTTCCTAATGGAGAGTGCAAAGAGCAAGAAAAAATCTGCAAAAAGTATCTTGCATATCACTCTCAAGTGTGATTTTTACAAATGGAAGCTTGCACTTCCTGGGAAAATACTAGGTTGTACAGATGACAGAGTGACTTTGTCAGAAAAATTCTGCTTCTGAGTTTTGTGCTACCTTCTACAGCATTTAAAAATATTTAGTGAGCTTAAGAGGATGAAAACATGGAATAAGGCCAAAGGTAAGAGCACTTCAAAATATTTCAGTGGAGAAAGTACAAGATGCAGACATGCTTGGTGAATGCACTGGAGTTCTTTGAGTGCACTCCAAATTGGCTCTAAGTGAAACACCAACAATCTTATTTGGAAGACAAAGGTGTGAACCACAGAGGAAAAAACAGTAACTATCTTGCAAGACCAATAGATACTTTTAAAAAAGGTGTCTGTTCTATTTATTCTTTTCTTTTTATTCTTTTCCCTGCACATTTCAATTTTCATTAATGAAATAATAAGATGGAAAGATAGAAACAAAATAACAAAATAGTGCTGCTTGTGAAATTAATAATATTTTTTATTTGTAGCATGCACCAAATTCTAAGATTTTGCTTCTGTGTTTGGTATCTTCTTGGCAGCCCATTTTTAATAGAGTTTAGGATATTTCAACATAGCCCTGGTTTCTTTGCTCTCCTCTGAGTCAGCTCAATCTGTGTCTCAATACGTGCTTAGGTTTTGCGTAGTGTGGATGTCATCATGATATCCCATGTGATTATGTGCACTGCAGGGTAAATCAGTTCTTGGTGTACTGCACATATTTCTTCTGTTAATGCAAAATTATTCCATATGCCCATAACAAAACCCCTCTTGCTACCATCTCATCAAAATACTGGAGGAGGTCTGCATTGATCTGATATTTTTCCTTCTCTAGAAGAGAGCTTTGAATTGCCATCTATGTATCCAGGTTTTCAACATGCATGCTTAATGTCCAGAATTAATAAAATTTGGCTTATTACTCACATTTTGTTGCTAAAGGCATTTCTTTTTATGGCATATACTCATGAGTCTTATTATCGCATTAAATTCAGGAAGTGATAATTTTACCTTTTATCCAATATTGCATCATTTTATCATCCAATTAAAGTCCATATGGCCTGGTAGAATCTGCATAAAATTTACCTGTCTTTCAGCCCACACTCTCTCTGATAGCCAGTGATACACATCTTTGTGAATTATCTTGAAAGAAGAAATTTTTTTAGTGCTTCTAAATTAATAACTTTTAATTATTTTCTTACATTGCTAGAAAAAAATCTTGTAGAGAAAGCCAACCTCCTTCACTTTAGGGGTCCAAAACACAATGGGAATTTTCTTATCAGAAGTCTTTCCCCTACTTACTCCTATAATTAACTTTCATCTCCTGTATCAAGCTTATTAGGTTCACTGCTGTGTTTTGAAATTATGTCCATGGTCCTTTCACAGAATTAATTATCACCTCTTTGCCTCTGCATGTGGTCTGCAAACTCTACCTTTTCTCTGAGGTTTGAAATAACACCATTTTAAAATTAATTTTATATAAATGCTTTTGTGATATCTCAACATCCAACCTTCCCTTAGTTAATTCTCTTGTGCTTTGGAGTACTGATTTTTCCCACTTATGAAAAAAAAGAAGGCATATAATTGTTTGGGACCTGGGAGTTGTTCAAAAGTTTGCTGGATCCTGAGGCTAAAGTAAAAAGGAAGAATTTTTATTACAATTTGGATTCTGTATTTGTCTCATTATTCTTGGTCCTCAAAATATTGTTTGGTTGAGTTTTTTGTGTGTGTTTTTGTTTGTTTGGTTGGTTGGTTTTTGTTTTGTTTTGTTTTTTAATATGAAGAACAACACAGAAACAATCTCTCCAACCATAATATTAAAAAATAAAGTAAAATATTTTACTCTAAGGTTTTTCTTCCCATTTCTCAAGTAAAAAATTCTGGATATCTTCATTATATCAGTGATAGTACTTTTCTTTAGGAAAGGACTAAAGGGTAACTAATATGTTTGTGTTTTAACTTTAAATCTTGGTGAAAATTCAATTCTTAATGCATGACTTTCAGCAAAGTTCTTTGAGGAGAATTTCAATTGAAATGCAACATGATTTTAAATGAAATTGGGAAAACAGAGTAACTTTTATCTCTCTGTACAAAATGATGGAATTTTTAGAGCCTAATGGAGTTAGGCAGAAAATTTAATGGTATCTAGACACTTTAGTTCATTTGGTTCCTCTGAAAATTCCAGTTAATACTGTTTATCCTGTATGAAATATTTAAGGACTTTCTCTAACAGAATAGCAAAGCTACATTATCTGTATTTAGTCTGGTATGAGTTCAGTTGGTTTCTCAGCCTGCCTCTTTCCCTCTAAAAGATTCTGGAGACATCTTGAAAATGCCATAGGGTGGATTCTCTTGTTTCTTAAAGCAAGGTAATCAAAAACTCCTTAGTATCTTAGCAAGTGTTCAGCATTTTCTTTGCCCAATTCTGCATTTATTTTTGCTGCTTAAAAATACTTGGGAATATGAGAAAGATATGATCATGGAGACAACACTGGCTGCATGCAGCCAAGATGTACTTGCCAGATAGTAGATAAGTTAGTCACTTGTGCAGTTTTGTATCTTGGATATCATCTGCCTAAAACAATATGGAGCAGTTCAGCCATGTCAGGTGTTATGGTTATGGACACACTTGTGTCCTTTGCCAGTACTCTAAAAAAGGCAGCTTTCTTATTCTTCAGTGTTAACCAGCTATCAGTCAGCTATCAGCAGTTATTTGTCTGTAGATTTTTCAAAACATTAATATAACATACCTGTTACGCCTGCATTGGTGCAGTAATCCATTAATCTGGTTTAGCTAATTATTGCTAATTATTGTTTCCTTATTTATCGCTCTCTGGATCTGCTGCACTTGTTCTTTTCTAATAGATTGAAAATCAGAGGTGCGAAGGAGAGGTCTATGCTGCTTACACATTCTTTCCAAAGTGTACAATTCTTCCTTCATGCAAAATGGTTAGCCTCATCTTGCTGCTGTCCAGCTGTTCAGATCTGCTCTTTCTCCATTATCTGTCATGCTTATAGTAACTACCCTTGTAGACTGTAACAAAAACTTTTACAGCATTTAATTATGTCACTCTTATTTCTTTAACAACTCAATCCATAAGCTGCCAGATGTTATCCACCTGCCAGAACTTAAACTAATCTGATCTCTGCCAATCAAGTGCTTTATGCAGTTTTCCAATCTGTTTGCCAAATTATCTGTAGGTATTTTTTGTATTGAAATATCTTGGCAAATGGCAACAGGCTCACTGGTTTATCTTCATTAAAGGTGACAGTATTTCCATCAGATTCATTCCGTTTTAACTGCCCTTGACTTCAAAGACATCATTAAAGATTATAAACAGCTTAGAAGATGATATTACTTCCAAAAGCCTAAAAATCTCAGTTGGGAATCCATCTGTGCCTGTAGGTTTTTTCCTGTTGACAAATACTTAATTAACTGGCTAATTTCCTGATGCAGAATTTCTGTCTCCTGTCTAAGCTGCTACATCTAACTTGGATGGGATTCTCCCATCAGGAGTGATCCAGACAGGTATTTATACTAGTGGGAAAAAAATGCAGTCTTTGTACAAGGTGTAAGTTTAGTCAGATGGCCTCAACGTTAGTCCAATTTTTTCTTGTGCTGGACTTTTACTTAAGTTTCATTTTAAAGTTCTTAACTGCAATTGTTTATTTCTAATCTGTCAAATCTGCTTTATTACTTCTCCTAAGATGCTGAGAAATGTCCTAAGAAATGTCTCCATGTGAGTAGAATGAGAGGCTTGCTTTCAATACTTTTTTATGTTGCTGATCAGTTTTGCTCTCTTTTTTTTATTAATTAGTCACATCAAATAGTAAACAGCCATTTTAAATGGTGATTGTGATGGAATACTTGAAACACATTGCTTGGTGTCTAAAAATAACACCACAGGCTTTATTTAGAAGTAGAGAGAAACCAAGCATGGATAAACTGAAATAGAGTCGTATCTAATTTTATAAGTCTAGTTTACAAGTGGTAACTATCAGGACTAAGTTAAAACTAATTCATGGGCAAGTCAGTGCAAGCTATGGTATCTGGAGCATAGGTCTCTATTACTATTTTGGGCGATATTTCTTCATAGACAACATTCTACTGTTCTGGGCTGCAAAAGCTGGCCAAATTGCTTGTAACTACAGTGTCTCATCTGCTTCATGAGGAAAGGAAGGATCAGAGAAGGTAAGAGTGAATCCTATTAAGCTCCAAGGAGTGCTGTGAGTCTTGGCTATTTCATTAGTGCTTAGCAAAGTGGTTGAAACCTTTCACTAGAGGGTGGCAGTAGAATGAAAACTATTCAGGATGAGCTCTGGTTCCAATGTTTGCACATTGTATACTGAGAGAACAGTTGTATTAACTTGTAGTGATCTTATGGAAGATAAACCCAAATACTGAAGTTTTAAAGGTGAAAGGCAACATCAGAAATCAGTGATTTAAGTACAGTCTTCCAGGATTTCTGTGGATTACACCAAATCTTTGGGGATTTTGATTGTGCAAAGTGTGATCCAGGAAGACTGGCACTGATCTGAACATTGCTGCTCTGGCCTCTGCCAAGAGAACAGAAACTAGAGAACAGCTTCAAGCATTAATCAGATCTTTCTTCATTTCTTCCATATCTAAGAACTGATTTGTTCTTGGAAGGTTAGATGGAAGAGATGGAACTAACAGCCTGCACACCAGGGGATATAGCATTCTTGCATTAACCTTTTGTGTCAAAAGAATGTGGATGCAATTAAGGTATTAAATGGAAGAAAACAGTATACTGTTGCTGGGAGAATTCAGTAAATGCTTCACAGGTCAGCTAATCTTTGTTTTATGGCTGACTTCAGTTATCTCCTTACATACAGGTACAGTGAACTTTTTCTTTCAAACACCAGTGTTTGCAATAGTGGATTGAATTGGCTTTGAGTAGTAACTGCAACAACACTTCTGCTTTTTATAATAGTTCTAGCATTGCTTACCAGGTTTGTGGCTGGACTACAGCATTTAGGAAGGCTGAAGATTCCAGCTGTGCCAGAAGGAGAATGGAGTTCACTAGGCAACCCCCATCAGCTGGGAGAGTGTGTGCTCACTGCAGCACCAAATCTTCTTCTTCACTTCTCTTGACCTGCACAGATCAGGAACAGTCCTTGGGTGCTCTACCTGGGGCACTGCAGTTGGAGCCACGCATCTGTAAACACAGCTTGCGTGTGCATGCATGCAGGTGCACAGAGATCATATGGAAATTACAATCTTTCCTCATCCTCATTTTCTAGTCAATTTCCACTTCAGGAGAGGCTGCCACTATGTGGCATTAGACCTCTCTTTGATTTTGTCTCAAAATAATGAACTGGAAAGTTTTGTCCCAACATCTGTGTGAATCTGCTGGCTTTTTAAGTTGGTCTGAATACGCTGCTGTTGCCCTTGATTTCCAGAAAATGTCATAAATTGTTTAAAGAAGAAAAAGAAAGAAATTTCACAAGAAAAGTATAAACATTCACCAGAAATATGCTGTGGCCTCTTTCTACAGTGAAGTCAGAGGAAACTGGGATTTCACCCCTCTGACCTCTTTCAAGGAAAAAATGTGCCCAACCCATATAAATACATTTTGGTCTCAGTCCTTAAGAAAGTTTTAAAAAAAGAGAGTTGAAGATTCCCTTCCACTTCTCTGTAAGCATGAGTTTGAATTCAGAACAGGAAAAGAAAGCTGGTATCATTGTGTCATCATCATAGAAGAAAGAACTATTTTTAATTTTTTGAAGTTTCTTCTTGGAGGCATGTAAACATGACAGCCTATTTTAAAAAGCCCAGCAGGGAATTTTCTGAATCCAAACACCATAGTTAGTTTGCAGGAAAACATGTATTTCTTCTAATGCACCCATAGATGTATTTTAAAATCTAGATGTTAAGCAGGCATGAGTGTTCCACCAGGAACATCTTGTCTGTGCTGCTTGCTCTTAAGGTACAAGTGGCACAAGCCACAACTTAATGAGATTCCAGTCCCACATGAGCAACTGGCTTCTGCCAAAATAGAAATATGCTGTTAATTTTCCTTTGTGACAACACTGCTACATTGTCATCCCACTTGACATCTGATACATACCCAGGCAGACTTAATGCTTTAAACTACTAGACATTAGTGAAACTAAGACGGGGTGGCGGTGGGGACAGGGGGGTGGGATTGACAGCAGGATGGCAACACTCCAAGATTTTAAGGCCAGTCCCTGGCAAACAGAGACCAGTTTTGTTACAAGACCAAGCAGAACAGCTCTAAATCATGCATTTGTCTCCTGGAGGGGCAGTGCAGCAACTCAGGTGAAAGGGGCTGTTTGGGACAGGAGGAGATGCCTCTGGCATCTAACATGAAGATGCCAAATTTCCTAAGTTATAGAGGAGAAAGCCAATGCAGAAGCCAGCACTAGTGGGGCAAGGAGCAGGCTAGAGAAACGAGAAGGAGAGCAGGAATTCTTTAAGGGGAAACAGTTTGCTGCTGTGGAGTTCCATCTTCACACCGATGCTATGTGTCCAATGTAACTTGCTGTTGTCTTGAAAGGTGGTCAGAGACAAAAGATGTCCATGCCAGAAATAGTCTGGTATTGAGGCAGAATCCAAAACATTGGGACCTCCTCCATGGCCTTGGGGTGGGGTTGTACTGATAAAGTGTATCTGCTGGCATACAGCAAATTGTATGACCAGCCCATTCCTGAAGGTCTCCTCCATGATTTGAGAGCAGAGCTCATTTTACACCAGAGTTGCTCGCAAGTTGTTTACCAGTGTAAATAAGATCAAATTTTGAAGGATCAATCGAAATTCTGTGGCTCAATTATCCCTGCTCTATTTAATAATATCCAACTATAGGTGCTTTAATAGTACATGAGAACTACAAGCATGTGTTCTGGAGTTTGCTCCCCATTAGCACAGATGTCATTTACTTCCTGATTTTCCTTTAAACTTCAGAATCATTTATAAAGGGTGGAAAAGCCTCAAAACTCATGATCTTTGCTGAAAATAGAATCCTTATGTCTTTCCTGATAAGAACATCTTAAAAAAATCCAGTGTCAAAGCTCACAATTGAAAGGCTGCATCCTAAGTGAGATGGTACCACAAACCACAAATAATAATCCTAGAGAATAAGGGAGGATAATAATACTTTCCACGCATTTCTTTCTGCTTTCCCTTTGTAGGCTGATGTCATCATTATGAATTGTCAGTTCCTGGGATTACAGTTAACGCTCTGGTGGTTTTGTTAGAAAGATAATTCATGTAGTGGCAGAAGCTAATTGTTCTTTGGATTTGTCCTTCATTGTAGAATTTTATGAATAAGTTTGCAAGTGAATTTGAACCTTATCTGAGTCACTTGGGTTTGTGCCCTGGTGTTGCTAGCTTTATTCCCAGGTTAAAACCATCCATCTAATAAAAGTCCCTGCTTCTAAAATTAGCTAAAGGGCACTAAGAAAAGCATTTGACACTGTAAAATAAAGAAGAAAAAGTATAGCAGAGGCAGCCTTAGGTTTAAGAAATGCTTTCATTGTATTATCGTCAGCTTTTCCAAAGCTGCAATAGCCTCTGATGACCTGTCTGCAAACAGTTCCACTGCAAAGAATAATAGGTGAGGCCATCCTTTGTCCATTCTCTTTCAACATGCGCTTAGAAAAATAGCAATGTCACATCAGACAAAATAAAAGCAAGGAGAAGTATAAAGGAATGTTACCAATAGGCACTAGCGTAATAGTTGGACAGGGATGATACTGCTTATAATTCTGATTTTCCTGCAGTTGTCTTCAACCCCAGCAGCCTCATTTTCAGCAGGATCCAAACCTAGTGCTATTCAACACTTTTCCCTTTAGTATACAAGGTAATTTACCATTTCAGTGGCCTTGCAGTGACTGAAATATTTAGGGGATTTGTGTAGTGACAGAAATAGATAAGATGTTTGAAGCAAATGGCTTAGCTCTCCTTAGGAAAATCTCAACGGGATTTAAGAGGATGCACTGATGTAATACAATTGGTGGTTTTATTAAAATTCTTTCTGTATAACATCTAGCATAAAAGTATAGCCTATTCCCATTACAAAGTCTTCTCCATCTCCTAACCCTTCCCTTAATATCCTTCCTGAATGAATTAGAAACCTGTCTAGAGAAGCAAATAATACAACAACAATGAATACAGCAATATTTTGAAAATCTATTTATTTTCTAGGTATAGTTGTTTGTAGCTGTGAAAATTGCTAACAACCTGATTCTACAGTGTAAGCTAATGCTTGAGTCACCTTCATGGATACATAGAATTATTTAAGTTGGGAAAGACCTTTCAGATCATTGAGTGCAATTATTAACCCAGCACAGCCAAGTCCACCACTAAATCATATTCTAAGTGATGTGTCTGCCATTGCTTATAAAAAATGTCAGAAGCAGCAGCAGATTATCTTTGGTTTATATACTGTTTCTATCTTGCTTAATTACAGTACACAAATGAAAGTAAGAATGGTGACAGTTAGTGCAGTCCAATACTCCAGCACATCTGTGTCTATGTGCAGTTGTCAATATGAACGTCTGCATTCACTGATATGGATCCAGAATGCCCACACACACTGGTAAATTATTTATATTATTATTATGGATACACTCTAAAGCACTTAAAAAGCTAAGAAATACCAGAAAATGAATGTTGTAACAATCTTAATTTGGTTTCTTGATGTGTCCTTACTGCAAAGGGAGCTGTTTGGGAATTTTTCTACACAAAGTTTTTGTCACAAAACTCCCATCTATCAAAACAAAGACACTCATGGACACATTCCAGTTTTGACATAACTTTTCTGAAGTCCAGACTGGAAGCTTTACAATTAGAAATTCAATTTATGGTTGGTTCAGACCAGTTTTGTAAACTTGGATTGTTCCAGAAGGAAGCCCTACCTAGGCAACATCTAAGTGACTTCCTAGGCCTGGCCATTATTTTTTTCCCTCATATTTCTTGATCTTCTGACTTGAAGTCTGTAAGACTGTGCTGTAGAAATGCTGAATGCTCACAGCTGCAGCGGTATTTGGTGGAAGATGAGCTTTGAAAATACAATGCTAAATAATCATTGGAAAGCTTGCAGACATTTGAAATTGCTTACCAAGTTTTAATGTCTCTGCCTCACTTCTTAACCTGTGAAATGATTCATTAACATTTGTGTATCATTGTGTGCAGCACTGTTATGGTAAACACCACATAAAAGCCCTTGAGGAAATTTTATGTGTTTTTTTTCAGAGTAGGCTTGAATAGTGTTAAATAAATAACGCATTAGGCAACAGTGTACTGCATGAGGAAAGAATTAAATATTAAAAACCTACAGGGCACTTCCTTCCTAAGTAATTGAAAGAGGCAGAGGTCTTGTAAGAAGAAACCACTATGTGACCGTCTCACCATACATGATGACAATACATATGTGTCACAGAGGTTGAGTTAAGGTTGCACAGGGAGCCTTAATTGCCAGGATTTCCTAAATCCCAAATGCTTAACATTTTTGTCTTTTAGAATAACAGTATTAAGGTGGGCTTTAATATGTCGGATATATAATCCATAGAGAAAACACATAGCAAATGTTTGACCGAAATATTTTATTGGGATGAGTTATTGATGTGTATTGAAGTTAAGTACATTGATCTATGCAGGAGTTGGAGAACAGTAATTTTTAATTGATATGTTTTCCAGGTCCCCAATCAAGTTAAGATCTTTCTTATACACAAACATAGTCCTTACCTGGCTAGAATGACTGTCTATTACCTGCTTGCTGAAAATTCTCACCAGTTGTGGCTTGCTTTGAACCCACAAAACTGCAGTGGAATTCAGGGTTGAGGCATACAGATGAGAAAGAGGCAAGGGTAGTCCAGGAAGTGGAGGTGCCTTTTAAATTCAAGAATCAGTGGCTCAGTCTCTAAAGTTTGACACCCATCCGAGAAAATCACATCACTGATGACTTATGAGTATTTCTGTAGCATTGATAGAACCCTCTGGATTTGCAACCAAATTTTTTGATATCTTGTGAAGTCCAGCATTCTCTATTCTTCTTATGACTAACAAATGAAAACTTCCCTTCCTGTCACTAATGAGGAATGACAAATCAAATCCTAAATACAACTCTGTAGTGCTCTGATCCAACAGAAAGGAAAAAATACATGAATTCTCTTGTTCTGAATAGTAAGATTCACTCAGCACTGTAACAAAACTCTTACCTTTTTTTTTTTCCAAAGTGTTCAGGCAGAGATTGATTTGAAACTCTAGCAATGGAGCTCCTGGACAGCCCATACAAATAGTTTTTCTATGGTATGTCCAGATCCCTTCAACTATTGTATCTTAAAAATGCATGCCAGGATTTTTCTCTAAGGACACAGCCTTATGCCAGCCAACCCCAGACTAATATTCCTTCTTTTATTTATTTAGAAGAAACACCTTCCAAAGATGGGCAATCAGTGTTTAGGCATTTAGGGTGGAGTGAAAACAGAAGAGAAAGAGAAATGGTGTTACAAGCATCATTACCTCCGTACTGCAGCCAAAGCTCTCCTAAGTAAATGGACACTTTTATGAAACAGCTATCACAGGCTGTGAAATGCCCCGGTTACATCAAAGTAATATGTTTAAGAATGAATTGTCTTTATTCAGTGGAGATCCATTATAGGAGATGAGAAGGGTTTCTTTGTCTTATGTGAAGTCATAGATTACACATTACCCTTTCTGGAATGTCCATGAGAAAGTTACTTAATACTCTGAGCAATACTTACAAGGGAAAGGGAAGGGAAGTGTTATCACTTGGGCTGACCCCTTGGGGAATGCTGTGATGATAACTTTCCTGTTTAAATTTGGGAAATACATAGTGTACAAATGAATGAACTTCATTGTCTTTGAAGTTTCCTATGTGACTCATGGTGAAGACTTTACATAATTACATTAACATTACGGGGACAGGAATCAGCATGCAAACAGGCCACAGGCAAACATATGATTACATGATTCTATCAGCTATACAAATGAAAATTAGCTCTCTTTCCATACTACTTGCCATGCTTTCTGTAAGTGTTACATAAGTTAGTGATAATATCTAAATATGTTTTCAGAACTTAGAAAATGCTTGCCAGGAGAATAAATCAGTGCAAAAACTTACAGAAAATTTGCTGAAAGCCAGTATTAGTAATTCATTTAACATCAGATTTGCCAAGCATGCCTATTTTGGGGAGCCAAATACAGAAGCTTAAGCTGAATACCTAACAAAAGCACCTTTTCGTCACTGCTCAGACAACCTGTGCTGGCTCTCAACATTGTTTTCACATTTCCAGATTAGCATGGATGCACATTAAACAGACGGTGGTGAAAGAGATTGCAGAGTGACTGGGATGTCAGGAGGCATTTAGAAAGAGTTTGCTTAAGGTACAAAGTTATGAATATCTCTAACAGAGCTTGTCTCATTCATACCAGTGCTGCAAGAAACCTGAGCAAACTCAGGTTGTGCTGTACACTTTCACTGCTGACTATTGGATTATCACTTCTGACTGTTGGACAACTGTTAAGTGTTATCAATGGCTAACAAGAGCTTCCATTCAATTAGATGGAATTTGAAGGGGAATGCAAAATTTTCATTATTATCAGAATGTTTCTGAAGCTCGTTGCTACCGGTCACCCCAAGCATTTCTCCCTGTGGAGGGTTAGAAGGAGGGGGTAGACTGAAGGAAGTCTTGCAGAACAACCTGAGAACAAGTTTCAACACTGACCATTGCCTCCTAGTTCTTTTATTTATTGCTGTTTTCTTTTCTTTGTTATGAAAAGAAGTCCAAGTCGTTCCCTGTGGTAAAGTACATTGCGTTTTGGGATGGGCAAGTGGAATGTCTACTAAATTAACAGTTTTTCAAAATCACTTCCTGGTGTTCTGCAACTTCTCTCAAGTGCAAGCAAAATGGCAAATATTGAAGTATGAAGGACATGTGCATCCTTATTTTATCTTACAGATGATTATCAATAAATAACACAGGATTTTCAGCATCATTTCTTCATGTCAGCAGACCAGAAAGATTTTCCAAGCGCTGTCATGTTCCTTTTCTAGAATGACTTCTAGCTCTGCTCTGCTTAATTGGGGTTGCCTGTGTTGCAGAAATAGCATGAGCAGAATTTGTAAGTTGGCGTGGCAAGAGCCAGCATCCCCAAGCCCATATTAAGGCATCCAAAGAAATGGTCTGATTTCCAAAACTGCTGAGCAGCCAGCAGCCCTAATTGGAGTTCATGGGAACTGTTGGATGTTCAGCACATTTGAAAAATCAGGTCACTTATGTAAGCAACTAATTGTTGCGGTAAGAACCCAACTTCAGCACCTAATTTTACAAGGGCTCAATGTTGCTTTGCCTAGACACCTTTCAAAATTGGGAATCTGTCTTGCACTCTCTGCTGACCTGAATGGAGCCCTATCTGCTGTTTAATTACCAGCAAAGCCCCTCCGGCAGGCTGGGGTTCGCCTCTTCTGCCTTTTTAACGTGTCTCAGGGAGGTGAGCAATCTGGGGCTGTGGATTTGCATCTGCTTGCTGTGATTTGGAGGCAGTGGCTCCTCCAGGCTGCAGTGAGAGCCGCCTGAACCTAGGCAAGCTACCTAAACCTCACTGACTGCCTCTGAGAGAGCAGGGACCACCAGATTTCAGTTCCAGAGTCCTACTGAACCTCTGACATGAGAGAGGGGACCCTTTACAGGTCTGCCTCATTTAAAGATTAGTCCTGGAAATTCAAAGTCTTTACTGGCTTTATTCTGTTCCCTTTAGAAAAGTTAAAAAAAAAAAAAGTGGAAAAATTCTGCAGAAAAGGACCCTGTTCTTGACTGCAAGACCATTCCCTATGTGTCAGCAGGGATCAGCCTCCAGGTCTGCATGACATGCTGCTTGCTGAAGGGTGTGAAGCAAGTATGGGACAGAGAGTGCCATGAACTATTTCAGCACTAAAATGAACTTTGTGTAGCAAACACGGGGAGGCTTAAGTTCGTTTGGTACCTAAGAGGGTAAGTTTGCAGAAGTTCTTGTAAATCCCTATTGCACAACAAGCTCAGCACGACTGTCATCCTGAAGTAATAGATATTCCTCAATGTTGTGAAACTTAAATAGGTGTCTTAGTCTGACTTTCCACATCAGCAAGGATCAGTGCAGAGTGTTTTCCTCTTTGTTCTTATGTTTTAAATAGTACACAACAAATGTAAGCAAGTTTCTTAACTCCTGGGTAGGGTCTGGTTTCCTAACTCCTGGTGCTGGGCCAAGCACTAATCTTGGGCACACAGCATACATAAACATGTATCTCAGCAGACATTTCCAGATACATGGTGCTGCTTACAATTCACCCGAGATTACAATCTGACCTGTCAGTGGAGGATACGAGACAAACAAGTCATGCAAAGGAGCAGAGACAGCAGTGGTGTTCCTCAGGCTGTGAGCCCCAAGTGCTGCTAGCAATAACAGGCCCCAGCTGATGATTGGTAATTTTCAGAAACAGTGTCTTTATGAAGTTCTCCTGGTATTATGAAACATTTGCATCCCTTTCATTACAGCACCCTCACAACATTCAGAAAGTAGGGCAGTCTGATGGGCAGCATTCAAAGAAATATGCACTGGGTGTAACGTCAGTGCCGTCACTTTAAATTACAAAATTAGCTGTCATTGTTTAACTTAATTTAGCAGAGACTGGGAATAGCTGATTGATTGTCAGCCCCACAGATTCAAGTCACAGGATTTTGAGGTGCTTCATATGCTGGATCTGAGATTCAGCCAGAGATGGCTAACAACTCTGGTGCAAACACTGGTGTAAGTGAGCTGGATCAGCTCACTGAACCAGCACAGGGGCTGATCCACCATCCGTCTGAGCTGCTCACTGGCCAGCTCTGCAGCTCCTGAGAGCAAAATGGGTTATGAGCAGGAGCAAGTGAGAAATGCTGGAGAGAGGACAAGAAGTAGGAGATCATCAGAAGTAATCTCCCCATTGCATTCAGCAGGCTGTGGTGTGAAACTGCACATCGAGCAAAGCATGTGGAGCCAAATATCCTCCCTGTTTCTCCTGCACAAACCCCTTCCTGTTTGTGAGGCATACTCTTTATCTATAGGTAGGAGCACTGCACCTTTCTAATCTAGGTCCCATATTTTGAGTAGAATATTATTTCTAATTGTTTGAGATAGTTATTTTTGTTATTATACACTCAAAAAGGCGTTGTTTTTGCTGTGCTGTTCTGTTAGTAGACTAATATGCCAGCATGGAAGAAAGGAGACAATAGATTATGTAGGATTTGTCCAGTCAGCCCTATAAATTGAATCACATTTTTTGGTGTTTTGATATAAAGTTAAAATACAAATTAAAGTATCATTAAAGTACAAGTTGGTCCCTGTGGTTTCTGGGTAGCTATTGGTAAGAAATTATCCTACATTAACATCTTAAAATCTTAAGATTTAGGAGTTAAAATCTGGTATTAATATAGCTGTTCACCTTTTTCCTTTCCCATCCCAAAACCCAACCTCACCCAGCTTTTACTGACTGTTTTACAATGTTGCAGTCTGTTCTTTGATGGAGAGCTGTGGATGAATTTTGTTCACAGGAATGAAGACAGAAATGTGTTTTTATGCTTTCTGATAAATGCAGACATAAGCCTACACCCCCTTCCTTTTCTTTTTCATGGAACATACTGTCATTTTGAGATGACGCAGAAGTGCATCATCACAGAATATCGTGACTTGTTAGGACAGGCGTTGCCTCTAGCTTTGTTTTAATGTCTGAGCTACAACTGAAACTTAAAAGCTGCCATACTGATGGTAGCTAGCAAATATTACTGGTAGTCAAAGTTACAGATAGAAAGCTGGCAAGGAAAATCATTTACCTACTCAATATCAAAGAGTTGTGCCTGTGCCAGCAGCAGTGAGACAGTGCCAGAGCAAATGTGTTGTGGTAACATTACACATTGCCTTTCTGTGCAAAAATACTGGATGAAATTCAGCCCTTGGTGTAAGCAAAGGCAGTTCCAAGAACATTTCTTGTGCCATGGCTACCTCTTTATACTCATGTGTCCACAATTATATGTATAAATTACATTAAGTGATTAAGAGGAATTTGCTTAAACAGTTGCAAACAAAGGAAATACAGTTCTAGGGCCAGCGGCATAACTTTACCTCACATTGCTGGGTCTGGGGTGTTAAGGGACAAAATTTGACAGGCTAGACTCCAAACAAGAAAGAAAGGTCAGAGCAACACACACAATGTGGAATGGGGCCCTTTTTCAAGCCAAAGTTGCCCCTCAAGTGCCAGGTTATGGGGGAAGCTCCTGGTTCCTTTCATCTGATGCTTCCTTTCCCAGTAGGAGCCAGAAGGGTGATCATACACAACTTCTCAAAACATGCTGCCAAGCATAAGTGACCTCTAGGCCTCCTTCTCCCTAAATAGCTGCTCTCACCCTTTCTGCCTGAGTTTGATGGGCTACAGGCTCTTCCCTTGCAGCTCTGTGCTGCTGCATGATGCCACTGCCCTCAAATGCTGTTTATTTCCAGCCTTATTTTATACCACAGCTTTTTTCCTCTAAAATGTGGTTTTTATAAAACCATTATCATGGAAAATAATGTGGTAAGCCAGCAGGGCTGCAAACTGGTTAAACCTGAATGTAAACTTTCTCTAGCAAATATTGCTGGCATGTGGGCAATAACCCCGAATAATTTCATTAATTAATTATATGCCAGTAACTTTTTTTAAAGGGCATATGATTTACACTGTAGGCAGTTGAACACGTAATTACATGCTAGGGGTGTGTGCTATTTTGTTGTCATGAACTCTGTGGATGCAAGTCAAAATATACATTATAAAAGCAGGTGATCCAATTTACATTAGAGCTACGGCTCTTTCTGGAGACTCTGGAGCATTAAGACACATGGGTTTTGATAAAACCCATGTGTTTCTATGTCCAACATAAATACATTTTTCCTGTATTTTCCACTCTATTCTAGAAGAAGGCCATTCCACATGCTACAAAAAAAAGGCATGTATTTGCTGTCCATATATGAGTTCACTGAAAAGACAGCATATGAATAAGAAAGAATTACTTTTAAACTGTAGAAATATTTGATACTACAGCAGCTGTTGGTATCATAAGACAAACATGCTTATTTATTGCAGGCTGTCACTACTTGTCACGGTTGAGGTAGTTTTGATGACCTTACTGTGAATTTCTATTAGTATAAATTGAACTTTGAATTGTAAGGGGTTTTAATGTTTGTTTTGGGGATAATTGCAGTATTCTTGCACTGGTTATTTTCTCCACATTTTTAATCTATGCTCTCTGTCCTAACTCTGCTGTTAATATAGTCTTGGCTTGGGAATACTATACAGTAGGTATAACGTAGTAAGCAGTTGACAGCTTTGCGTTAAGATAATATATTGTTGTTTGATGTCTGCACTGAGAGAACTAATGGCAGCACTGGAGCTGGAATTGTTAATACCACACTGAGCTCACCTTGGGTATGTATTTGCACAGCAAGTGCCAAAACGTGTTGATATTGGCCTTTCAAATTAATGAAGAGCCAGAAGAAGGAGCACAGTGAAAATTATTGCAGCAAAGGAAAAAGTATTAAGATGAAGAGAAAGAACATTGCCTGAGACCTAGGCTTTGGAGGATGTTCTAGAGAGTACCAAGGGGAGCAACTGAAGTAGCAGACAGTCTCTGCACTAGTGGAAGAAAATCTGCACTGCATTCATCTTACTTCATTTCATTATTGTAGAGAATGTTTTGTAAGACATTCAGTTCATGCTGCCAGTAATAATTTGTACTGGGGTGTTATCGTCACTCTGGTATCCTCTCAAACAAGCTTCCCATCTAGGTCAGAGTGTGATGCCCTTGCTCACTGAGGAGTGAATCAGAGCCTGGTCCCTCATCAAACCTGCTAGCAGTTGGAAGTCCAATATGACATTCCCATTTTACTAGTGTGCCTTAGCTCATCTGCAACAGGTGCTCAGCCACTCACTTCAGCTGACCTGTACTTTTCTGTCCTTTCTCTAACTTAAGGGAGAAAGTGTAATGAAATACAAGTCAGGAAACTGCAGCTTTTTAAGGAGCTTCTTGTGTTCCTGGACACTTAATGATCTTGCCAATCAGTAGATCCTGCTCCAAAACAGAAAACCAGCAGCTGTTCATCTATTTTACAGTTAGATTACAGAGGGGCTTAAAAAGTTACTTTTCAAGCATTCTAGGCTTCATTCTGCCCTGCTTTGTCATGCTGCCTCTCAGAGTAAGGAATCAAGCTCATGGTGCAGGACATGACTTCATCCTTGAGCAGGTTATATGATGCACAGCTTTTTGTAAGGCTCCATTTTAATGTGCATGATCTTCCCAAGCGATGAAATCTATGGATTGAAGAGAATTGTCCTGAATTTAGTTTCTTGCAGTCAACCCAAACCTCAAAGAATCTCTGACTCTTAACTCCTTACAATGTGCTCTGGGACTAAGGGAAGAACACAGAAAATCCCGAAGTCCAAGTTTTGCACTCCTGAACATTGTTGCACTTAGAAGGCCATTCTCCACCAGACGGTGGCATGACTTTCTCCACCCTTTCCTCTGCAGAAAGAATACAAGAGAACTGTGCAACGCCTTCTTAGTTTACCATTCCAAAGCCACGTCAAAGAAAAAAGTGTAAATGGCAGCATCATGACATACGCTCCTCTGATGTAAATATTGCATTAGAGAAGTGAATTTGCATGTGAAGTCTACTAACACTGAGTTCATGAGAGCTGACTTTTTAGGAACTGGGTGGGGTGGAGCAAATGAAATAATGTGTGCCTGCCTACTGGTGGCTACCAAATCTCAGCCATCATTTCCACAGAGGGAACTTCCCAAGCATCTCCTAGTAATTCTCTAGTGAAAGTTACTAGCATTGTATTAGAAGACTAAATACCTGGAAGCATGGTTGATTATAATCTTTTGACTGAAATTTACCAGCACAAATCTCAGTTGGATCTGTAGAATTAAACGTGCTCATATGTAATCAATGTTTTGTGACTGCTCTAAGGCACATGATTTTGGGGCAGGATTTGAGAGGCCAAGACTCTCAGTGGCAGTTCCTAGAAACAAGTTTCTTGCCACCAGTTTTAGTTACTAGAAGAGGCCATATAAGTTTGTCAGTCATATGTAAGGAACTACAGAACATGAGTGGCTATAAAAACCTCCACCAATTTTTACATGCTCAGTAGTTAAGCAGAGGGTTTTGTGCAGCAAGGCTGCTTTCCACCCCCACAGTACTAGAGTGCAGGCTTTCAAAAAAGGAAGTTGGTTATATGCAAATTACATGCAAATACCTAATAAGCTTGTTAAATAATTGGCATAGAATATCACACATCGTGCAGCATCAAACTTGGCAGCTACAATCATCCCTACTGTACTGCTAGTACTTCACTGGTGCTAAACTGGTTTGTACCAGCTGAGGATCTGGCCCACATAGCATATGGAATTTCCTGGATAAGCTACTACTCCCTGTCATACTTAATCACTGATAAATACAGGCCAGATTTATATTGTTATGTATATGCTGAATCTGTGACATGATCTTTCTCATTTCTGCCGTCAGTTCGAGCAGTCCATTAAAACACTCATTGCAAATGACTGTGTGCTGGAATCAGAGCTGATCACATGCTGGCATTTAGTTTTCTTGATAAAGAATAGAGGAAATAACATAAACAAGTATGCTTGATTACTTTCCCACCCCCGTTCATCCATTTCTGAATCATGTTGGATTAACAACACATTTGAGACAAAGATGCTGAATTTTATTAGCATTGCTTGCTCACTGATGTCATTATTAAATGCTACATTATTAGCTACTCGGGTATAGTATATATTCTTCCTGTACCATTCCTCAGAAAATAAGCAAAAGCCAAATTGTTTTGTGGCATACTGAAACCAGTGCTGACTTTATGCAGCAGATGTTCATCTAGCCACGCATGTAGATGATTTCATAGATGGGGCGAGTGTGCTCACCAATCACACACACTGCTTTTTTTTTCCTCCAGCACTGAATCATCATCTCTCCTTAACTGTTTTTTATTGTTGGTTTTTTTTTTTTTTTACTGGAGAAAGTAGAGCACTGTGCAAACAGTCATGACCTTTCCTGTCTTTAGCCAACATTTTTTTAATGCCCCAATTCCAGGCTGACCTCCTTTTCCAGAGCTATCTTTGGAACTCAAATAATACTATGAAAATACATTTGTCAGCTTCACGATGAGTGCTTTAATGGTGATGTTCTTTCACTGCTTATTTTCCCCCTGCTGTTCATATTATGGCAATTTTATTTTTATGAACACAGAAAATGGTAAAAGAAAATCCAATTTATTTCCTTAAATTTACTTCTCTTTTGAAGTAATTTCTGAGGGCTGCACTTTATATGTGTTTAAAACTAGAGAACTTGCAAGACTACTTGAAGCTTTTGTTTGGTCTAAAGAGAAGAGTAGGAGTTACTTGCTTAGCTGTCACTATCTTAAGCCACTTCAACAGCCCTTTGCATCTAATCTAGCCTCAGAACTAAAACTAACACCACTTGGTCCACAAAAATCACTATCATCAATATAGCTACATTTGAGACACAGACATCTAGAAATATTAAACTGCTTGTGGTGTGAAGGTCAAAGCTACTAGCAGACCCCTTGTTACAGAGGCGGGAAAACACACTGTGTCTGGTATGTTGTGATATTGGGCTATCACAAAACACAACTTTATACAAATATTTTTCGAGTTTCAAACCTAACCTCTGTCATCTCATGGTGCTTTCCCCCACTAGAGTTGAAACAGCAGTGCGTAAAAATGTCAGTTTGTCACTGCAGGGGGTTTCTGAAACATGCACACCCTTACACCAGTGTCCTCCCACTGAAACTGGCTCTAGGATACTACTCACCAGCCAGGTTAGGTTTGTAGAAAGCACACTCAGCTGCAACAGGCTGCATACGCTTGGAGCTCCTCTGTACAGATATCAATTACTTTGCAGGTTTGTTGTAGGCCAAACAGAACCAGTGAAGTTTGTGTATGCATGCTTGGCCTAAGAAAGGCTTGGTTTGGGCAGGGTGTGTCACCTGTGCAACCAGATGTAGAGATATCTTTACACCCTCACAGTTGTTTTTGACTCCACCTTTTTCTTTATTTTTCTCTCCATCATGCCACTGCTTTTCAGTTTTTTCAACAATTTAATTAGACCTTTTATTTAAACTTATATCAAACACACAATTTTTGCAATGTAAAATAAAGCTTTTAATGTAAAACCAGTGTAATAATTCTTATTCTTCAAACACCTTGCTGAAGGTCAAGGACGAAATATAACTGGAAGAGTGAAGAAGCTGAGCTGATGAAGAGGCAAACTGGAGAGAGTGGCCTAAGTTACCCTTCAGGATTCAGTAACTCCATCTCAGTGATGAGGACCACAGACTGGCTTTTCCTAGCTGGGCATCTCCTTGCGGTGCCTAATACTGCCTGGAATGGGCCATATTAAAATACAGATTTGTGCTGAGGCAGCTGCTTGTGACATCCCATCTTGCTGGGTGCCTGAGGTGCCACATCCTACCCACAGTGTGGCACTGGGCAGGAAGCCATTTGACTCCAGCCCTGCACACCACTCAGGCTCTGCATGCACCTTGGGGTTCAGGAAATAAAAGTCTTTTGGCTAGCTTTCCTTGCACATGCCAATGGAGGCATCCTCACAAAACTGAGCCCAGAACAATGTTGAGCTTTGTCGGTGCAATAACAACAACAAAATCAGTAACAGCAGCAAAATGCTTTGAAAGTGAATCCTGTATGATTTTAAGAAACATATGTCAGTCCTTGACAAAGATAAACCTTTTTCTTGGAGATTTTTTGCCAGTAATGTTCATTCGTGTTACTCCACCTTCAGCAGACGGCTGGTAATGACCTGATTTTTTTAAGCATCTTGCAAAAGGAAATAGAAACTGTTGGCATCTGTGCACGGGTGATGATCAGATACTTAAACAGAGCCTGGAAATGGAAATATGCACCTGATACTGCTCTAGAGAGCAAATAAAAAAATGGTCTTAAACCCATGTTATTCAAAACCATGCATGTGCTCTATGAAGAGACAGGATATAGAAGTATGGCAGACAAAGAATGTGCCAGGGAACATTGCTGTCCCTAGGTGCTATGAAGGTTTTTCTAGCTGCAATTCAGAGACTAATCTGCTTCACTCCTCAAACCAAGGACACTGCAAAGTTTGATGTGAACCTGATAGGAAGCTGGATACCTGTAATATAAAAGCCTTGGTAGTTCACAATGGGAAATTTGAGCTCACTCTGCTCTGCTGTTAAACACCTACCTGCTCAGCACATAGCCAGCAGTGAACACACATAATTTTCGGCTGGGAGAGACATGATCTTGTGTGCAGAGTGTAGCCATTTCAAGCAGTAACATGGAGCACTACTGCTTGCTTTTAGCCAAGTTTGGGGGAGTAGAAAACACTCTGTGCTGGTGCAGTGGCCACTGCATAAATCCCCTTTTGCAGTAAAAGCATGAAAACTGGCAGTATTACACCGACAAAGTGTGTCTGAAGGTAGGCATGTAGAGTGCGGTTAAAGCCCCATCCAATTAACAAAAAATTAGCTTTCATGGGTTTTATTTCACCATTATCTGCCAAGAAGTGTGCAAATCTCAAAAAAACCACATTTTGACTCTTTAGGTGTGAGGTGTTCTTGGAGTTAAACCTTTAAATATGCTGCTGTAAAGAGGAGCCTGCCCTCATTTCTTCCACTGAGAAGGTGAGGTTGTTGCCCTGTAGAGGCCAGGAATCAAAGAAAAACTACTGACAAACATGGGAGGTGCTCTTCTGCACTCAGAAACGGTGATAGTGAACTGAAGACTAGCAGAGCATGTTCCTGGAAACAGATGACATCTGGGGTACCTGGGCATACCCTTGTCAAAAAGATTTGTATCTTCTGCAAAAAGGAAGATTTCTCTAATGTGTAGTTCTGAGCCATCAGATTCTGCAAGAGGAGCATAAGACATTTCTTCCTCTCTTGCTGCTGCATCCTGTGTAGAATAAGGTTCAGAGAAAAGGCTCCATAGGAACAGTCAGTTAAATATTCGCTTGGTTGGTAGAGTCAGCAAGGGCAGAAGTGTCAACACTGGTAGTTTTTTTGGTTTGTTGCAGAAAACTGTTGTGTGAGAAACATCTGGGGCTTATTGATGAAAATAGATTTATTTCTACTCATAAATATAAATATAAATAAATATTTCTATTTGTAAATAGAGTAAGAAGGAAGAAGGTTGAACAGAACAGCAGAAAAAGTGATTTTATGCTTCCGTTAATCTCCAAGTTGAAATAAAATAATAATATAACAAATGGTATTTCTACATCCAGTGATGTGGTTTATTACTAAAGTTTGGGGTTTTTATTTTTTTCAGAATGACTGTGCCTAATTATTTTCAAATTACAGCAGGATATTTAGGCAGCAGTTATGATTGGAATAAACTGGGTCAATTTAAGTCATGAAACACATCTGTAAGAGAGAACATGTGAAGAATATATCAGTTCCATACTAAGAAACTTTAACTGAAAACTAGATTATTGTGTCCCATTATCTGAGGTTAGGTGATAACAAAAAACACCTGCAGTTCATGCTTGGCCACTGTTTGGTGGCATATGGTTCTTCTGTACCATGTTTTTGATATTTTTATGCCTCCTGCACTCTGAAGACTGGACTGGTTCTCACAGTCAGATTCTGTCTTCTGTAGCTTACCCAAAATAGTGGAATTAGTCAATGTCATTCAGTCCAGCCCCATTAATCTGTGCATCCAGTTTGCTTCTGACATCTTTACTGACCATCCTAACCTCTGTTTACTCATTCTCCTGTTATGCCTCATTCCTTGTTTTACTACAATCACTTTCCTACTTCCTGTAATTTATTATTTTATTATTTTAGTTTTAATTTTAATTTTAATTTCATTTTCACCTTTATTTCCCTATATTTTTATTTTTATTTTTGTAAGATTACCTCTTGGCTGTCATCTATGTGCAGGATTTCCTGACTCCTTTTCCCATTAGGTTCTTGGTGTAGGCCATCAACCCCCTGATCATATTAGTCCATAGCATGATTGTTTATTTGAAAGTATGTTTCTGTTAGAGTCACATTCTGCGCATTGATACATGCATTTACTAGACGCATCAATCTTTACACTTGCAGTTTCTCTAGCAACCTTATGCTGCTACCATTAGTCAAAAAAGCAAGTTTGTATTTTTCTATTAATGCTAAATATCAAGCATAATATGTTCTTTAGCCCTTTAGTAAACTAAATTTCTTTTGAGTTATCAGAATCAACTATTCTCTTGATTTTAACATCCAAGTATCTTTCAAAATGTTATTTCACACAGTTCCACTTCTTCTCACTTAGACTTCCATTTACCACTGTTTTTCTTCTTATGTAGTAGTGGCAAGATTTATATTGCTTGAAAATGTATTTTCCACCAACTTGTGAAAGAAAAAATGAAGAAGGTTTTGCACCTGAAGATGTTAATTCCATTTTTTAAAAGTATGCATGCAAATGTGTGATTTTTAAGAGAAAAGACTGCAGAGAGTATTATATAGCAACACGCAGGAAATGAAATAGAAAGGTCAAAGAGCTAGCAACACTTTCACATTGTAGGGTAAATTTGGATTCTGCAACAAGAGATTAGCAAGAGCTGAAGAAAGCAAAAACAAGAGACAACCAGAGAAAAATTATCCCTTCATCAAAAAATTTGATGAATTTGAAGTACAAGATAAGCACTGATGGACAAGGGACAAAATATCACCTGTTAATTAATATCAGTAGAGAAGATGAGAAAGCTCTGAGTCTTCAGAAACAGGAGAAACTCACTACCTTAAGAAAGCCTTTATAACATAAATGTCTTCTTTCAGATATATATTTTAATTTTCAAACTAATAGCTTCCTCACTTTCCCGAGAAAGAGATACTTGACCTCAAAAATAAGAGCCTGAAAATCCTTGGTCATAAAATCCAGGAGGGAGTTTGTCACTGCTATTGATATTACCTCTGAGTAATTCAGATATTACTGACAACTAGTTAGCGATAGGTGACTGTAAATGTGGGAAGTATTATTACCATTCAGTGGGACATTTCTGTTCCTTCTTCCTTCTAATCCCAGCAGAAGGATAATGTAATAATGATGACTTTTTTGTTAATTTTTCCAATCATGGCAAACACAATCACTGAAGTAAAATCCAAAGTGGTAGGAATGGAAGAGAAAGGAAAAATAAATGTTCCACAGCTAATTTGATAGGAATTCTTGAATCCTTGAATGTTCCTCAGATTGTCCAAACCCAAACACTCAAATCTGCAATTCCTCAGATTTCAGTAAAACAAAATCTGTATGTGAATTTTGTGACTTGGCCCTCCCTTAAACCCAGTCTATCTCATGATCACAGATGCACAAAAGGGCAGTACATGTTCTATAATATCTTAAAATAAATGAATCAGTTAAACCAAAACAAAAAACAAGTGTGACAGGCTTATGCTCCTCTGGGTTTCCTGTGTGTAAAATCCCAGGAAATTTGAAATGAAGGGCCTGGGAATAAGTTCAGTTTGTCGGAGCAAGCAGAACCTTGTTGTTATTCTCAAAAAGACAGGGATGAAAACAAGTAACATTGGCTTTTAAATTGTTTACCAGGCACACTGAGGGTGAGGGAGGCAGGGGGTGGGTGGGAAGGCAGAGTGGTAATGTGAAGCAAGGACACAGGAAGAAGAGCAGAGAATGGTATGAGTTTCTTTTCTTTAACCTGCATGCTTGCTTTGTTTTTCTAATTCAGCAGTTTTAGTGCCTGTAATTCATAATATTAAATTGTAAACTGGGAGCAGGTATGTGTGAGATGAACTAACCTGAGCAATGCAATTCATATGTATGAATATTTGTGAGGTACTTTAGTTATGCGAAGGACATTTTGTCTCTGTTTGCCTGCAAAGTATTTCTCTAATACCAAACAGCCCAGGCCTGGAGTACTTGCCTGTGTCGCACTCTGCCCTTGCTCATGACAGACATGGTGGAGCTTAGCATTCCTGGAGGGAAGCACTTACACTATCATCAGCATGAGCATTTTGAGTGGAAGACACTGAAGGATCATTGCAATTGGGAATGTTGCAAATGTGCAGCTTATTGTAGACAAAGATAGTCAGAAATCTTCCAGGGGAACACTTTACCCACCCTGAAATGCTGATTAATCAAAATCAGAACATTCTGTGGGAATGTGTCTGTTTTAACAAATCTTCTGACAAAACACAGGCACATTTCCAAACTCGCCTGCCAGGCAGGTTTCAGTCAAAAGCCTGCCCAGTTTCATGCCAGCTTGCCAACCCAGCTCCTTAGCAGTCTGCTCAGCAGTCTGCTGGGGAGAAAAAATGCCAGGCCTTCAGATTTTCCAGTACTAGGGCAGGCTGTTGAATTAAGTACCTCAGTGCTGGGCGACCCTGGGCTTGCAGGCTGTTCATCACAAAGCTACAATGGTCATCAACCTTAAAGGCAGGCAAGACCAGAGCTGCCTGCCTCGAGAAGGGAAGAAAGATGTTTGACTAGCAGTTCTGTAATGGGAGAAGTAAATGAAGGGTGAGGAGGAGTCAGGCTGCATGAAGGACAGTGCAACATCCACTTCCTTCTACTCTAATTAGTATCAGACCTGCAACTGACCCCATTTTAGGGGAGTTTCTGTTCTGGATCCAACACCCATTGAGATGGTGAGCAATAAATTGGCTCAATTACTAGAAGACCCCCATCAATTAAACTGTCTGTGCATGTAAAGAAGTGTTTTGACCTTTTTTTCTCTCTAGGTTCAGTTTAACTCTTTCCTTTGTTGGGGTGGATGGAGCAGCAGAGTCCCTTTTTTGTTGTATGGTGCGCTTGTACCGAGCCCAGCTGACTGATGTTTACTGCAGAGTGACTTCATATATCTGGATGGTAGACCAAGTTCTTTCCAGCACAGAGAATTCACCGTGTTCACAGATCTGTGATTGCCACAAGAACCATCCAGAAGGTCAGTGAAAATTCAAGCAAGCTGTCCTAATTTCCTTGTTTTATTTTGTTCTGTGAGGGTTTTTTATTTGGTTTTTTGGTTGTTGTTGTAGTGGTTTTGGGTAGGTTGTTTTCTTTTGCTTGTTTGGTATTTTTGTTCTTCAGAGTTTGTTTTTTTTTTTTTATATTGTGTTTTTTGTTCTGTATTCTTTTTTCTCAATAAGAACTCAGAAATGCAACAGAGAATAGGAAATACATTTGGTAAGGCAGTCTGATAGTGGTAATCATAGCAGTAGTCTATCTTTACTGGCAGCTTTGGAGTGTCTCACTGTTCTCTTCATCCTTTAAAGGATGTGCTCTTGTTCTGTAATGGAAAAGAGCGTGAAGGACCTCTACAAAGGCTGGCGAGTACCAGTGCACTTCCATCAGGTCTCAAACTACACATTTCCCCATCATCTGCTGCTTGCTTGATCTCAAGTTTTCTGTAGCAAACCAGTTCACAAACTTCGTAAGCATGTTACCTATAGCCTGGGATAGGAATGAAGGCTGACACCCTGCAGCTGAGAAAATGGTCTTGCTAAACACTTCTTTAAATGATCCTTTTTAGTAGGTGTTATTGTTTTCCTTCTGTTTATGAGGCAATACATTCTATTCTAAGAATAATAGCTGAGGAACAGTAAACAAAATAGCAAATTGAGGTTTTGGATGACAAGTGTTCTTGACCATTTTATTGCATTGCTGTTACTGGGCACTGGGCTTAACTAACACCAATTCATCTCCATGAGAATTGTTGTCAGAAAACTAAAACAGCTTTGTGTTAGAGAATAATATGTCAGTCTGGAAGGAATTGTCCATGTTTGTTCTTCTGAGACTTGACGATGTTCTTTCATGGCTAATTAGCCCAAGCAGAATTTAGCTCAGGTACATAGGGCAGGAGTACAGCTGCATCAACTACCATTTAGTTGACATTTGTAATGAAACCGTGTTTCTAAGCTCCCACAGATTAAGGTGGTCTGTGTTGTTCCTTCTAGAAATATACACATTTTAAAAGAGAAAAGGCTCATATTTGAGAAGGCTATTAATATCAAGGAAATAACATTTTACTTCTCAAATATGTTTGGAACCAAACACCAGTAGAATCATTGTCCATAGAACTTGTAGACTATGGAGGCAAATTCTATGCTTATTTACACAAATTGCATGGACAGCACTTGAGACATGGCCTAGATAAAGGAATAATCTCTTACTCTTTCCATGTTTGCTCGGTGTTAAATATTTTCAGGAAGTCTTGCTTTGCTGATCCCTTATTTTCCTTAGACTGTTTTCTGGGGATATTTGAGAGAATATTTAGTTTATGGATCTTTTTGTACTCATCACCATGAGCAGTGGAAATCTGGTTCCCTTGACTTAATTCTGGACCGTGGCTCTCTCGCTGCTCAGTAAGAAGTTCACAGATAATATTTCACACTTCAGCTCAAACTAATGTGGCTACAACTGCTTTTGCCCCTGGACAAACATCAACACTTCCCAGCTCTGTCATCTCCCCTTCTGGTTTCTCCTCTGTTTGAACATGAGGAAAGGCACCTCAGAAGTTAACTTAACAAATCTCAAGAAAATTTTCCTCCAGGATGTGTCATCACTAGCAGACATAAGGAACAGATTCTGCCAAGTTCTGAGGGGAGGTTGGGTGGATTGCAAGGGTGTGTGCCATGTGCAGGCAACAGTAATGGGATAGCAGGGAAAAACCTCCATCCCTTCAGTTTGTTGCCTCATTCCTTCTTGGTGTGCCACAGCTCAGCTTTTAGAGCTAATTCAAAGGACTTTTCTAATTGCTTAACATAAAAATATTTCACCAACAATACGAGGTAAGCCTAGCTTGCCACTAACACTACGGACATTTTGAACCATTACTCAAATGAGTGTACTATTTCCAACCTTTGTCCTGTGTTGATGACAGCTCAATGTAAAAGCAAGATTACGGTCAAGTTTAATGTTTTCTTGTGTGTTTTCTTTCCCATATTACTCTTGTTAGCAGCAGGTATGAATTCATAAATGAATTAATTTTTTCTATAGAGAAGATACTTTTAGCTTTGAAGTTTGCAGCCACATAGTTATATGCAACACTAAATCAGGATTTCCTTTTCTCTAGTTCCAGCTTAATTTTGTAATAAATTTTATCCATGTCTATCTGTTCTAACATAAGAGATGTCTAATGAATATTCTTGATGTACTGGTGTTTAAGCTTGAAGAATGAGAGTATGATTGTCAAAATAGATAAAAAACTATATTTCCATTTCCTATGTAAAGGCATACAGAGGCATTGAGACATAAGGTACCCCTGAAATAGCTTTGTTTAAAGACTTCTGAGCCTGAATGGCTTCATTGGACCACATATTCTCCAACCCTGCTCTGTTACTACATTTAACTATTTTTTGCATTTAACATTTGTTTCTTGCATGAAATACAATGAAGAAAACTGTGTACACGTTATTATGTAAGTCTCTATCATACTTATTTTTTGAGAACTAATTTTTAGCCCACTAGTAATTAGGCTTTTCCATGTGGTGCTTTATGAAGGAATAACAGTGGTTCAGGACATGTTTGGACAAATGTTTGAGGGTTGGACCTAGATGATCCTTAAGGCCCCTGCCAACTCAAACCATTTGTGTTGGGTTTGTGTGGCCAGGTTTTGGGCCTTCCAACTCAAACCATTTGTGTTGCGTTTGTGTGGCCAGGTTTTGGGGCTTCAGAGGTGATTTCGGTGAGATGCTGCCAGAAGCTTCCCCCATGTCAGATAGAGCCAGTGCCAGCCAGCTCCAGGACAGACCAGCTGCTGCTCTGGGCCAAGCCAGTCAGGAGTGATGGTAAGGCCTCTGTGATAACATATTTAATATGTAAAAAAAACCCTTAATGGGCAGATTGTAACTGGTGCCAAAGAATACATGCAAGGAACAACTTTGCAGACACTGAGGTCACTGGAAAATGAGGGCAGGGGGTGTTCCAGGTGCCAGAGCTCGGATTCCCCTGCAGTCTCTGGTGCAGCCCATGGTGAAGCAGCTGTGCCCCTGCAGCCCATGGAGGTCCATGGGGATGCTGAGATCCACCCACAGCCCATGGAGGAGCCCCAGGCTGGAGCAGGCGGATGCCTGAGAGGAGGCTGTGAGCCCTTGGGAGGCTCCTGGCGGGGACCTGCAGACCCATGGAGAGAGCAGCCCATGCTGGAGCAGGTGTCCTGGCAGGATTTGTGACCCTGTTGGGGACCCATGGTGGAGCAGGCTGTGCCTGAAGGACTGCACTGTGTGGAACAGTGACCCAGGTTGGAGCAGTTTATGGAGAACTGTTTCCATGGGATGGACTCACACAGGAGATGCTGACGGAGGACTATCTCCTGTGGGAGGGATCCCACACAAGAGCAGGAGGAAGACTTCTCCCTGAACAGCAGTAAGAACATCATGTGATGTACTGACTGTAACTCCTCTTTCCCATCACTCTGTCCTTTCTCTCACTGGGGGGGAGGAGGTAGAGGTGGGAATGAGGAGGAGTGGAGGGAAGGTGTCTTTAAGCTATATTTTACTTATCCTGCTCTTTGTTAGCATTAAATTAAATTACTATCCCCAATGTGAATTTTGAGTTTTGTGCATGATGGTGATCCTTATCTAACCCCAAGAATCCTTTGCTATACTTTCTTTCCCATGCCCAGTTGTAGAGGGGAGCGATAGAGGCAGAGGGGGCTTCAGTGGGTGCTTGGCATCCATCCAGGGTTACCCACATGCCATTGTATGAATCCATGGTTCAAGATCCATGATGACTGACTGTTTATTACCACAGATACATTTGTTAACACAGGACATTCTTCAGGTTAGGGTCCATCCAGCTGAACACGTAAACTGCCCTGTAAGTAATAAACACTGATACCCTTCTCCCATGGTGAGTGTCTTAATGGCTATGCCACAAAAGGCAAGCTCACTTTTGCTCTTTGTGTCTTTTCTTGCATATTAGGCCACTTTCTACCCACCATTCTGGATGCCAGATTTACAGCTCTGCAGCTCAAAAGGTAGGAAGTAACTGGTGCAAAAGAAGTTTATACCAGCAGTGGTTGGTAGATGTTTCTCCAAATGTCTGTCAGACAAAGTCCTGCTCTGGACTTGAGTTGTAGTAGTCCCAGTTTCTCACACCTCTAGGTCCCAGTTGGACTCATTGGCAAGAAAGATACTTCCCTTCTGCATTTGTAGAAGGAAAAACTTTAGTCACCTGAGCATGTTGAGGATGAAAAGGAATTACAGCAATGTAATGTCTCATTCTCCTGTTACCAAGCAGCAGAGCAGAGAATTTCAGGAACAAAACTTTGAATTAAGCTATCTGCTAACCTTTAAATGGTAAAGACCATGCAACAACAGCTGTTGAACAGCCAAGAGCATGCTTCTCAGTGATCTCTGCTAAGGGTGTTTTGCAGACTCTTTACAGTTCTTGAGGGAAAGGGTCTAGGACTAAGAATTACACTTCATTCTCTCAATAAGGCTATAATTAACCTGTTCAGTGCCTGCACAGCTTTAGTGTACAATAACCATAAAACAGTAGTAGAATCATTCCCTGCACAGAACAAAGGCTTCTTCTTGTCCTTCTGATAATCATAGCTGTGGGACAAACTTTTTACAGTTCTTCTTGTCTTTAAGTTTACTATTCAAATTTTTATTCAGCAGAACACATTTCCAATTATTTTGCAAAGTGTAGCGGTTTCACCAAATGATTCACTGATAATTACTGTGATAGGAGAGCCAACTGCTCAGTATGTTAATATGCATTTTACTATTCTTAGTTGTTATGGTGGCTGTAAAAACCCATGGTGCGATGTTTGCTCTCAGTGTCCTATCTCAAAACACAACGTCATAGAAAAATATCTGTCCCCAGTGTCTTTCTGCCTGCAGTGGTCAAGCACACTGATTTCCAAACATCTTGGTAAACCAAGCGAGGTATATTTCTTAAAGATTTAGT